>NW_026612897.1:0-25002 GCF_029582105.1 Oenanthe melanoleuca | reverse complement strand
TCCTTTGGTTAACGCAAAAGTGCATAAATTCTGCCTAATCTTCAGACAAGCAAAGACAAGGCTAGAAAGGCTTTGTTTAAAGCACTACCAATGTGCAGCAAAATCTGAATTACTAACTTCATTTTCCTGGGATTCTAGGCTCTCTCTGAACCTGCAGAAATAAATAGCAACTTCCCCAGCTGCAGTAGTTCCATTTTTAATTTTTAAAAAACATTTTGAATGTTGTCCTCTGATGCTTTGAAAAAACTATTTCCTGCTCTGAGGGACGACAGCCTTTCCACACAAAACATATCCCTGTTAGGTGTAGGAGGCCTGCAGACCCACCTGTGCTTACCAGGAAGAACACAAGGTTACATCAGACACCAGAGAAGACTTTGCCACTGCCAACAGATGGCATCATGTTTAGAGAAAAGCAACCAAACCAAGTTTCTTGCATAACTGATATAAACCTTCTCAATGCTTGATCTGGCAGACATGCACACTTTGATATGCTTCATATAGGTACAGCAGTGATCCCTTGCCACTAGAACCACAGTTTTGTACCCAAGTTCCCAGAAGAACTTAATCTTAGTCTGTAATCCTATCAACTCTTTAGCTACTTTCAAAATTTGGATGGGGGGCCAGAGGGTGTTTCTAGATAAATTTGCTCCTTTTAACAGCACAAGACTGAAGTTGCTGCAACATTCTGTAATTAATTACACTGGTGTTCTTGACCTAAAACCCAATCTCCAATTTTTCTTCAGGCCTTGCCCATGTCAACATCTGCATTTGCCTTCTTTCTATCTGCACTCTTTCAAACCTATCAATAAAGTCAGTCAACAGCTCTTTGGTGCTGTGTGATTCAAACCCGATATGATGGCGTTTGCAAATATATTCCTGGAAGGCAGAGTTCAGGAATGCAAATACACCTTACCTGCACAAGCTGTAAAAGATAATGAAGAACATCATCATCTTCTAAACTTTCCAGTTTTTGAACTGCCATTGCTCGGACATTTTCATCTGAAAAGTTACAGTCCAGAAGTTGCATTGTGAGTCCAACATCTAAAGTGCTCTGATCCCAAGCCTCTTTTTTAGCTAGCAATTGGTATGTTTTGGACACTATTTCTTGTTGTCCCCATTTCACAGAGCTAAGCAGCTTAGGATATGCCTTGGGGTGCTTTATGCTCTCGTATCTAAAGTGCCACAACAGTTCTTTGTCCTCAGGAGAAAGTGGATTAAGTGGGTCAGTTGCTATGATCTCTTCAAGTTGCTTGCGAAGCTGGTTGGGCATTTCAGCTCGGGTCCTGTCGCCCTGGGGGTCTGATGATATCCTGTGCTTGGGCAAGGCAATTGGGTGACAATATTTGTCCAGCACAATAGAGATAGCCATTGAGTTTTCTTTGTCAGGGTTAGTTGCTGATGTGAGTTTGTCTGCGTTTATACTTCCTTGTTCTTCCCCCTTACCTGGAATTTTCCACATGTGGAGCACATAGTCCCCAGTTCGTAGCAAGAAACGGTGATCTATCAACAAAAGATTTACATAATAGAGAAGCTGGGTTTTGCATTTTGCATCAGAGTTGGAGGATTCATGTGACTGAAGGTTTGTCTTTGCAGATGGTCCCTGTGCTTTGCCACAGTAGATCTGAAGATTCAGAAGTGCTCCTTTAGGCAAATCCTTGATTTTGATATCAAACTCCAACCAAATATTCCACAGAACCTCCTCAGTAAAAGGCTTTGATGAAGTTCTTCTCTGTGAAAGGAGCTGCTGCCCATGTTGAATGTTAGCCTCTACAAACACAGTAAGATCAGTATTTCTTGGTAAAACTGGGATATCAATGCCAATTATTTTCACTCTAAATTTCCTATTACAATCCCACAAAGATATAGTGAAGACTCTCTCATGATCTTTTCCATCTATTGTCAATTGTTCATGATACCCTGTAACTCCTGTACAGTCATCCACCAAGGGCCATTCTTCCTTCTGAACCTCATCTTCGTTCGGGTCTGGGGGATTGTCAAGGACAAGGTGGATTTCTTCCCCATTCTTAAGGCACTGTCGTATCCAGTGAAAATCTTTGATTGGTGTCTCTCCAGTAATGTACTCATCTCTGCCACAAATCCTGAGAACAAAATCCAGTTCACTGTGATCTTCAGGAATGTCCATCAAAGACTTTTTCTTTGCCATTTTTGTGAAAAAGCTGTGGAGAATCATATCTGGAGTGTCATCTATTGACACTTTAATTTTCTGACTAGTTGTTCCCCTATGTATGATTATAAAAATGTTATTATTAGTGATCTTTTTAAATAAATACTCTGGGAGTGGCTTAGAGGTAGTCCATGGGTGCATTGCATATAACTTAGGATCTCTGCAAGCTATCTCTATCATTCGTGGAGTGACTAATCTGCGCCGAGTAAATTCTAGTTCATCATCATGTACATTGCTTACATCAGTGACATCATAACCAATTAAATCATTAAGCTGCCGCTGAAATTCCTGGACTTCTTCTGAGGGTTTTTGTTTCTGGACCACATAGATCTTGCCTACCTTTTTCTGTAACACCTTCCAGTACAGTATGCAGTCCAATGTTTGTAATACTTGATGTTTATCATAAATTTCATACCATTGCCCTTTCTTCTGATACTGCAGAATAAACTGATCTGGGGTGAATGCATGGTAGAAGTCTGTGGTTTGACTCATCTCGATTGCACGCATCCAAATCTGTGCCTTCATTTGCTCAACTGTACAGTTACCAGCTATTTCGAGTAACATAATTTCTGGTGCTTTAGTATGCTTATTGCTTGTAGGTAAAATGAACTCAATGGGTATCAGCTCCATTGAAGAAAAACTACTCGATGTACAATGAGGTTTCATTCTTCTTCTCCTTCGTTTGTTTTCCTCTCTCATAACAACGGGCTGTTCATGATCCCTCAACTCCATGCCAGAAGAAATCTAGCAAAACACACAATTACTTGATTACTTTCTCATTTATACATATCTTTACTCTAATTTTTTAACTTTTCATATACATTTTTTATATTTCCACTTTCCCTTAATTTCTGGTCCTAAATATTTGATTTACATAAACCATGTCAGATGTAATCTATTCAATTCAACACCAAATATAAACAGAAAAACCTCCAACCAACTCTCAAGTGATTAAGTAATTAAAATAGAGGTTTAAAACATCCTGGCCAGATTTTACTGAGGATGAGCAGTTCGAATGTGCAACCTCCATACTGATTAGTTCTTGCCTCTATTTGATCAAGCACTGATTCTTCTACTGCCTCATCTGTTTTGATGATGCTGATGTTAACATAAGTGGATTTTCATAGAAATCAAAAGACACACTACTGTATATGAATAGAATGTAGTCCCACTGAGCTCCAGGAATGGCAGAAAGTAACAAAACAAGCAATTTATTTGCAGTCTGGACAGACATGAGCCTATTAATAGTTTCCTCTGCCTCTCTTTTTAGGGATGAGGAATCAGGACTTCAACCCAAAAAAAGCCCTTAGGATACAACAGTCAGGGACTATTTCTGAAGATATATTTAACGTGCATCTAAATTCAAGGCTAGTGTCCTTAGATGTGCTTCTTTTAAATAAATCAATTCACCAGACAGATAATATCTATCCATTTTCAAATTAAACACTGCCAATATGAACTACTTGTTTGTTACAGAAGAAAAATCTCCCAAGCTGATGCTGATCTATTACCCTATACATCAAATCACACTTAAAACACCAGTAAAACAATACTAAAGATAAGTAGCCTACCTTATCAGCATTCAGTAAATAAAAAATATTGTTGCTCAGTTAATCACCATTCACCAATATTAAACTGGAAATTATTCAGTGCTGACTGAGTGCACTTGCACATGCCCAGTTACAGCAACATACTGAACTTATTTTCCAAGCAACACCTCTACACATAAAATCTTTAACTGCTGGAGAAAAGAAAAGCCAGTGTGTGTCATGACGCCTTAGTAGATAATGAAAGAAGCAGATTAAAATATTAAATTCAAACAACATAGCATGCTAAATAAAATTCTTCTTTTGAGTTCCAGAAAGCAGTTACTGTGGACATACCACCATTATACCTGACAAAGTACAAGGAAATATTACCTGCTTATAAAACAAAGGTTGAATTGCTGAAGATGATTCATTTGTTTAATTTTTGTAGTTCCTATTTTTTTAAAGGAAGATCTTTCACACAAAAAAATTCTTTGTTTAAGCCGTTCTGCTTTTCTTGCTCGCTCTCGTATCCAGATGCAAAGGAAGTGCTGAACTTACCAGGAAGGAAGTTTTAACCAAGTTGATTATATATATATGATTGCTCATTTTAAAAGAAGTCAGAATGCTTTTCCTGTTACAACAGTAAAAACACACTAAAAGTACATCAATTTAACACACACACACAGAAGATACGTTCAGAGCCTTTTAAAAATAGCAAAGAATAATCTGGGCAATAAATTTAATGAATTCAAATAAGGTATTTAAACCTAAAATATTTTCGAGAGATTACCTCACAAAAGGATTAAATACAAATAGTAGATAAATGACAACTAAATATGCAATGTTTCATTATTTTTATTTGCATGGTGGTAGCCATTTGAGGACTCCCAGCTTAAATTCACTAGAGATTTTTAAGCCAGTCTCCATACATAGAGACTGTATATGCCAAGGATCTTGCATGGCAACATCAGCAATAGAACAACAAGGTAGCCTTGCCCCACATATCTTCAACTCATTCATTTACGATTAAAAACACACTGTGAAATCCACTAGAAATGGCGACTTTAGATTCAGGAAGAAATTAAACCATAGACTTTCAATACTAATTCTTGTTGTTAACTAGAATCTGAGGTGCTGTACTTTTACTAAAAAAAATTATCCCCACAGAAAAGAAAACCATTAGGGAAAACATGTACAAAACAGAAAGAAATGACAGAAAACCCTCTAATTTCATCCTTTTCCCTTATGACTTTTTAAGTGAAATACTGATCTTTTGAAAAGCAACAAGCAGTACACATCCTGCAGTAGTAAATATAATGCAAAAATTATGACACTTGAAAAGGAGGAAAAAAGTATGAAACAACTGAACGGTTGCCTACCAACAGAGAAGTGCCCTCTTTTTTAAACATATGCATGTTTCCTATTTGTAAGACACATTTTTAATAAAAATGCGAAAAATAACTCCCCTCTCTGTATTGGCAAAAAAAATCTGATGGTCTCTTACCTGCCTCAAACATGCCCAGGTTGATTAACACTCTGACAAGGTTAAAAAGCAAAAAATACCCTCCACCACTGACACGGCTCTTCTCTCTCTGAGCGTTACTCTGCCTGTCAGCTAAGATCTTTTCTTTTTAGAGGTTATTTTTCACAGGAAGTCAGTTTGAGGGAAACACACTCTGTCTCAGATCCCTCTATCTTTTAAAGCCAGTATTTAAATTTTCTCAAGGTAGCAGTGAAGTTACCCCAAACATTTTGTTGCTGACATGAAATCTATTCATCTTGGCCAAGACACCCCCAAAACTCATCCTCTACCCACATGCAGCCTGTCAGCATTCACCAGCCACAGCCTTTGTGGCATCTCAGCACTACACACTGGATTCCTCTCATCTCAATTCTAAAATACAATGTAGTCACATATTTCTCTTCATTTAGACATAAGCAACTAGCATTAAGGTTTTTTTCATGCCAACAGGCTATATAGATTTTTTGCAAAGAGTCCTTCCTATAAAAGTCATTGTGCTGCCCCATTAAGTAAACCTGGAGTCATTTCAGTTTCATTGGGTTCTGCAGATCTAGGAAAGCTTCCTGATTTAAAATGTCCTCAGCCTGCTCCTAATGAGCCATGCACCTAAGGATTAATTCTTCAAACACATGTACATACAAATAGCTCTTCTACCACTACGGCATAGATCAAGACCATCAAGACAAGCAAAGGCAGCATCTCTCCCTCATGCAGCAGAGAACTAAGCTGGATACTTCTCAGCAAATGCAATTGCTTCACATTCTCATCCACTTATAAAGGCAGGTAGAGCAACACTTCCATGGGTTCAGATATTCCTCCCACAAACTGCATCAGACACAACACAAAATGTGCAGTACTTCTGTAGCTGTCTTGCCCATACAAGGCTGCCTTTTCTCCTGCATTCATTTGGGCTGTCACCTGTCATGTTTAGCCCAGCCCGATTCCATCTCCATCTCCAGTTCTGCTCCAAACCCTTTTCCTCTGCTTCAGAAAGCAGATCTTGGAGCGACAGTTGTCTCTCATCTATCTCTGCAACGACCCATTCTTATGGTGACACCAAATTGTATCCATTTCCTGCTAATCCATGTATTGGCAAAACCATATTTCCTCATGCACAGGAATCATAAAACTTTGATGTTTATAATGAAAAATCATTCCACATCAAGTTCCTAAAACCTTCAGCATGCCTAAGCTTTACTTACAGTATTGACATTTCAGTAACTCTACTGCAACAATACCACCAAAAAAAGGGAAGAAAAATCTCTCTGTTTTATTTCTAATTTAAATGAGCCTCATCGACCCTGAATATCCTTGTATTATAAGAACGACCTTACACTGATCCAAAAACCCTGATGGGGTCCAATGGAGAAGGAAAAGATGGGTTTGTAAAAGGTAACTAAGACAAGCAACGACTCTTGCCTTTGTCTCCAGTTGTGTTCCTATCTCATCACTCAGGTCAGCAATCTGATCATAACAAAAGCAGCAAAAAATTTGGTTAATTTTCAACTGGATCAGTTCCTTTATCTAACTCAACACTTGCAGGAGTGGCTGGGCAGCGAGGGAAGAGAAGGAAAGGGAATGGAGCTAGCACAGTTAAGTATAACTGAGACTGAAACATGATTCACAGTAGGAGATACACTAAGGAATAAAGTCATTAAATTATTTGAAAAAACTGGCTGAAAGGTGGTTTAAAAATTATTATTATGATGATTATGATATATTACTTATCTGGCTACAAAAAATTTAGGATAGCTGTTGATCTTGACTGTTCTGTAAAGATTATGTTAGAATTCTACCAGTTACTATCATGCTTATTGTAAATTAGCTCCTGCTTCTGTTTTAATCCTCCATGTGAAAACCTTATTTTAAAATTATTCTTTTCACTTTAGTGTGACCTCCTTCTCAGTCAACTAAACTTTCAAGAAAATAAGCACTCTCTACGAGAGTAAGAATTACCTTGTGCATGTATTATGTAAATACAACACTAAAGTTTACATTCAGTTTTAGACAAAGCTCATTTGAAAGATAAATTTTTAAAATGCAAAAACTACAATGACAAGATCAAAGCTTTCCAATCAGCATAGTACATCTACTTGCCCACACTGTTGTGCAGCAGGAGATGACTTTGCACTTGCTGGACAGGAGTACATCTTCCCTACACCTGCAGTGATCCAGTGCTGAACTTCACAGGTAAGATACAGCACTAACATTTCAAGTGCAAACACAACAACGAAATACCACTTGGCTCAGTTTCTTTGTCAGATCCTCTAGCAACTAGTAGCTCTCATGGGAAATAAAGTGCAGGGTCCTGTTAGCAAGTAAACTTCACAGGTAATGCAGCCACATTCCTCATCAAAAGTATATGAAGAGCAGATACAGCTTGGTTGGGAGGCTGGGGAGTCAATCAGACTGCCATTACAGCTGTAGCATTTTCAGGATGTCCTGCCTTCACCACATTTAGTTTCGTATCAGTTATCTATTTGGGTCTCCTGGAACAAACAATAACTTCTAGCTGGTTCTAAAAATTTGGGTTAGGATTTCGGTAAAGTTCTAGTAAACTGAGGTTATACAAGTGATCTAGTAGTAATCTCGAAGTAATCCACCTTGGAACTAACACTTGCCAGAGTTTTAAAACCCAGAAATCGCTGCTATTGTTCCTGCCGGGACACACTCACTGTTTAGACACTGCCTGTCCTGTCAACTTGTGCCCGGTTTTCCAACACTAATCGAAAAGTGCGTGATCTAATCTACACCAGCAAACAACTCCCGAGTGCCCTCAGCTACTAATCCAGAGGGATTGTGGTGTGGAAAGCTTTCATGGTCTACATGTGTCAGATAGACACAAGAAATTTGCTGGATGAGGAAGTAGTTACTTATTGTTTAAAAGCCGTGTTGTAGCAGAGCTGACTCCCTGATCTTAAACTCGAGAGAACTGTCTACTGTGATCCCTCACTTCGCATTGTTTCATTCCACGTTCCAACAACTTCCTTCGCGGGTTTGGCATCAAACTCGTTAACTCCTGTTGGGGCCACAACGTGAGGCGGGACCAAGGCCGGGAGGGACGGGGCAGCACGGGGGGCTCGGCAGTGCCGGCCGCGGCGGGGACCGCAGGGCGACCCCGGCCAGCCGCACAGCCCTGAGGGCAGGAGCTCCGCGCACGGGAGGCGGCGGGAGCAGCGGCCGGGGCTGGGGCTGGGGCTGGGATTGGGGTTGGGGCCGGGGCCGCCTCCCTCCCTCCTTCCCTCCCGCCCCCGGCCCACAGCCCGGGCCCAGAGATGGCGGCCGGCGCCGCCCGCGGCAGGGCGAGCCTCGCCGCCAGGGCCGGGGCTGCGGGCTCGGGGCGCCCTGCGGCGGGCGCGGGGCCGGGGCGGGTCCGCCCGCGGCCGGCACGGGGAGCGGGAGCCTCGCCACAACCTGCGAGCGCGGGCCTCGGGCAGCGCCGGCCCGGGCTGGGATCCGCCGCGACCCCCGCTGCCCCCGGCACGGAGCTACTCACCGCAGCGGCGGCCCCGGCCCCGGCTCCGGACAGGTGTTTCCCTCAGCAGGAAGCGGCGCGGGCCGGGGGCCGGCGGGCAGGCTCCATAGCCGGCGGCAGACGCAGCTCCGAAGCCGCCGCCAATCACACGCCGGACAAAAAGGGAACCGGCTGCGGGGCCTCCCCGCCCCGCCCGGCCCCGCCGCGGCCCCGGGCGCCCGGCCCCGGCCCGGCCGCATCGGCCGCAGCGCGCACGGACCCTGTGCCGGGCTGGAAGCGCCACAGCCGCGGCGAGGCTCAGTCACCAGCACAAGGCACGCAGGACGTGTCCTGGTGTCAGCACAGGCAGCAAAACCTCCCTGGGCGCAGCTTCCTGAGGTGTTCCATGCCCGGGGCCCCACAGCCCATGGCGCTCCAGCAGCGACCCCCGCCTGCCCGGCCAGCCTGGCACCTCAGCCCCACACCACAGGGCAGGGGCAAATTAGTTTGTCTAAACTGCCCTTAAAAACCCCTGGAGATGGCAACCTACTGCTGCGTGGTGGTCTTCTGCTTAAGAAAATTTTTCATGCTGTCTGATTAAATATCTTCTCTTACAGACTGAGCATCTTGCTTGTCTTACTCCTCTTATTCAGTTTGGGGGTTTTCTTCCTTCCTCCAGGTACTTTCTTGTTTGAATTTGCTGTTTACTTTTTCTACTATTTTTCCATCTCCAGACGGGGCAGTCCTGGATCTCCCTTTTTAGGTCATGTTACTTAGACCTCCTGTGATTCCTGTAGCTCGCCCCCGGGTTCTTGCCAATTGGGCCACATTGTTTTTGGAAAGCACTGCTCAAAACTGGACATAGTAGTATTCCAGCTAAGGCCTTGCCAAGGCTGCCCACAGCAGGAGGATTAATTCATCAGCCTTACGGTGCCAGACTCCAAATGCAGCTCAGGCATAACCATTCACATTCAATTCAAACAAACAAACAACTCCCCCTCACTACTCTTTCCCCATCTAGGCTTCTGTCGGTTTGGCTCTGAATGGAGCTGAGTGTTTCTGTCTCCACAGCTCTTGTTCAGCATGAACTGCAGAACTCTTTATAAATAAATGATTATTTTGAGACATTTTTTTTGACCCAGATCTTGCAATGAGATTCCCAGGTGTACTCTGTATGGCACAGAGTACACACACTTGCTCTGAAAGCTGTGTTGACATAAGGTTACACCTTCAGGGAATACGCTACAAGACCATAAGTTGCCACAAAGCCTTTAAAATTTATTATCATTTTTCTAGGTCACGTTCTTAACTTCCATAGAAAGAAAATGTCAGAAGGAAATAACTGTATGTTACATGTACAGATGCTATTATAAAAGGTTGGATAATTGTTATAGCATGGATGGGTTCTTTTGACTGAAAAAATCAATTGCATGGTCTTAAGAATCATACCAGGCTGAAGCAGAAAAGAGAAACTTCTGTTTCAAAATTAATATACGTTACAATGAACTGCATCTGTAATGAATCATAATAACTGTACTGGCCTCAAGTTCCCTTTTACGTGAAAGCAAAGCAAAAACCTTCAAAAACTTTCATGTGATGTGTGTGCAGCATAGGGGAAACACAGTGAAGACACTTCATGCTTGGTTTTTCCTGATACAATGAGTAGTATCTGTCAAAGAAGTTTTGCACAGCATTACTGAATGCTTTAAAAGACATTTAAAAGCCTTATCAAAATAGGAAGTCTTTTTTGTTGTTGTTTTTGGCTGGATCCCCAGATGGATCACTCCAGGAACACAAGTGTAGCCAGTTTGGCGACTAATCCTGTTAAAATCAGTGGACTTTATTTGGGGTGCACAAACATATGGAGATTTGAGCAGCTGAATAAAAAGGGTGTCATTTCTCAAAAGACAATTATAGAGGAGATAATTTATAGCCAGAGCAAATTACACATTTTGTGTTGATTTCAGCCAGAATTGTATAACATTTTAAAAATAGCTATAAGACAATGTAGTGTTATTTGCAATGAAAGAATAAATTGTCTACATATTATATTTGAGCAAGGTTGGTAAACTAAAAATCTTGCTCTCTTCAGGATTTAGTATGTTAATAAAATATTACATTTTTGCAGTTAATCTAGCTCATCTATATACGGCTCATTTTCTTTATTGCTTTTTCTGACAAATCAAGTAATACAAACTTTCCTGTAGGCAAGGATGCTCTCCTTACAGGTTACATATTCTTTAAAAATATACTTATTAACATTATTTTATTCCTGTTTGTTTCTAAATGTGACTTAAACCCTTTCCCATAAATTATCATTTGGTTTGTTGGTTTGTTTTTTCAGTCAAGAACAGCCTGCACAATAAATTGAAATGCATATTTTACTATTGCAAAAATAGAACTTTAAAACAGTCAGGAATACCATGGCTTAACGAAGAAAGTCGAAGAACACAATTTGATATTTAAATGAAGCTGATTTAATCAAAATTAGTCATGCAAAGAAGCAATCACTTTGCTAATATAATCTTGTGGGATGCAGTCAAAATGCAATTATTTCCTTTATCTACCAGCTGTAATAAAAATATGACAAGAAATTCCTGCCATGATCTTAAATGGGAGTTTTGGACGTTGAAAAAATGTAAAATGGTATCTTTTGTATCCTCTGCACAGTTAAACATCAGTTTTTATGTCAGTTAGTGGAGGAACTGCGATAAAGAATAACAACCACCTTAAATGCTCAGCAACGACTTTATATAGTGGCATATGCTGGATGTAAATGTTCTGTTATCATTGACAAACTTGGTTCATTGCAATTTTGGAAATAGTATTGAATACTTTGGATTGGTTTTTATTTTCCATATTGCCAGCAGAGAAAAAAAAATTAAATGCAGAAGCTTTGAAGGCCTTGTAACAATAAAGTCAAAGCCCGCTTGCCTAAACCCAGCAAAAGCTTCATTCAGTTTTGTAATTGCTTCTCTATGTAAAGAAAGTGGAAAAACCCCATAGTATGATACATTGTCCATCCTGATGGAATGATAGGCAGCCTTCTCCTTTCTGGGAGAATTTATAAGTTGGAACTTTCTAATTGGCTTGTCAACTCTTTATGATGCATTCAGGGGAGGATTTAAAATAAATTGACAGACTGCCTTTATCTTAAAGCTCTGATCATGTAAACATGTGATCAGTTGCATCAACATCATTGTCATTGATTTGTCCATATGTATGATCATATGGTAACTTTGGTATCAAAAATACGCTTTTCTTCTCACTATAACTTGCCAACAAGCAGAGGAGGAGTGAGCTAAATTTTAGTTTGGCTTTTGCATAATGTTCTAGGTATGGTAGCTGCTTGTGAAAGGAATGTAACTGACAGATAAGTGTTGCCTGCAGATCTGGCCTCCATTCACAGCTTTATGTCATGGGAAAGGCAGCTCTACTGATGCTGGTTGCCTGGGGAAGGAAGAGAATGCTTTGGGGAAATAGGGGGACCCAGAATAGCAAACTAAGGGTGGACTCTCTCTGCATCCCTTTGTAGGCAGTGAAGTCCTCTCTGAGATGTCTCCTATGTGAGCTTGGTTCCCAGCTAGAATCTTGGTTCAGGGGAATCTTTTAAGATCTCCTGGGCATGAAAGAAGCCTTGTGGCCTTCCATCCAGGAATGATTGCTGTGAACCTCTCTAGGCAGAGCAGAGTCAGGAAATCTCTAAGAAGGAAAAGACAAATCTTACCTATCTATTTCCCTTCTCCTCTAAGAAACTCACCCTTTCCATTCCTCCCAATAGATTGGTGCTCCTGGTGATTGAGATTTTGCACAAAATCCCTCATTTCAAACACCTTAAGCTTGCAAACAGGAAACAGCAGGTGTTCAGAAGCTTTCTGAGATACATCTGCTGAAGACTTTGTCTCCCATTTTACTGATTTGGGCTGTTATACTTCAGAATAGGTATTTAAAGCACAGGGGTGGGAGTGCAAGCTGTTTCCTCTGTACCACATGCATACACACATCAGCTGAGATGTAAAACTCACATAATACCTCTTACTGGCTTGAATGCCTTTTTTTGGGTGTTCACACATGTATGGGTGTGTCAGAGAGAGATGTCGTTGTGGTAGCAGAGTGTGTGTAAACAGATCCTTAAGATCACTCGTTATTCTTAAGGGGTGGAGAAACTCACAAGTTTTTATGGCTGCTGACAGAGGGAAGTCTCAGTATTAGGTGGTGATGCAATATTGCATCATCTTGTGGTGTTGGGACATGACAGAGGAAATGAAAGAGGTCAGAAATAGAGAAATAAAGAAAAAGATTTTCCAATACCAACGAGGCCTCTAGGCTAATAGCATTATATTAAGTGCTCTTTAGTATAAGGTACAGACAAGCATTCCTCAGTGTCTGAAAATTTCTGACACAGAAAATAATGAGTCTAATTTGCTGATACATTATGAGGTTTCTCTAGACAAACTCTCTGAACTATGTTGCCATGCTATCTTCCTGTCCTGATATTTATTGCTCTTAATCTTTGGAAATTTGTTTAGCTGTATATTCATTTGTTGGGGCAACCTTCAGTCTGTGAGGAGGTAAATATATTTGCATTACATAGAAGTTACATAAGGCTAGACTTTTATCAGAGGATTTCTGTATTTGTGTTCTTGTAAATGAGTAATGTAAAATTCTTTCCCTTTAAATTACCTCATTGCCTCTATCTGTATATTAAAGCAACATATCCTTTAGATAGAAAAGTGATCTGTTTACCAAATTTCAGGCACTCCACAGGTTAATTGATCTGCTGTCTTAATACTCAGGAATACTGAGAAGATATTTAAGGAGATCTATTTGTTCCACAGAGTTTAGTTGGATTCAAAATTTGCTACAAAGAAAGCTCCTTCCCAGCCTGGTCTTTTCTGGAAACATACCCTTAATCTTCAACAGCTTTAAACTTTGACATATGTCCTTAGGAGAGTGTCCAGATCACCACATCACAGGGCGTTTTGGGGTCTGAGTAACAGGATTTTATTCCAAAATGCTGAATCCCTTGAACAGGAAGTCTGTGGGCAGGTCTGTTTCAGGAGGAATCCTGTTGGGATGCTGGGTTTTCTTCTGTGGCAACACTCCATACATTGGAGATGGTACCTCATCATAGTGGTAGCTCTGCTAAACAAACACCTGTCCTCAGATTGGAATATAGAGCTTCTGTCTTTACAGAAAAATCAAAACCTTGCCAGCCAGCACAACCATGATGAGTAAAAGCCATTTTCAGTCCTGGAACTTAATACATTTGCCTCCTAGGAATGAAAGCTGAGAAAAGCTGTAAACCAAACTTCCACATGGGAGGTGTCAACCCTTGCACAAAAAATGAGGACAGCGTTATGCTGTGGATAATTCTTCATCATGTGTCAGTGTGGTCTGTATAGATGGCTGCCCATTTTCTATGTCAGCCAGGGGTGGTTAAAGACAGACATGGAAACACAGCCCAGAAAAAGCAGATGGTATTGCCAGACATCCCACGTATTTTAGTATTCCCTGAGTTACCATCACAAATATTGCATTATCTATAAAATGCATGCTTTCCTGTTAGCAGTAAAAAGCCAGGTGTGTCCAGCAAAGTTTTGCAAAGCCTCTTTAGGATTTCACAGCTTGAAGCCTGAGCCATTCAACAGGGATGGACATTGAAACCAAGCCCAGTTTGGGTGGGATATATCCCAGTCATATATGGAAAGCAGGAACTGCTGCAAAGTGCTGGTCAAAACCTGCTCTTCGCATTCTCCACAGAGTAAGATGTGCCTTATTCTCCCTTGATCTACACTTTGGGTTGCATTTCTGCCCCTCAAAGCTCAAAGGGGATGTAGCAATGTCAATTCTCTGCACCATGACTCAGAGTCACACTACCTCATGTATCATCTGGATACCTGCTACAGTATTTGGATGTGATAGAAACCTTTAATGTCTCCTATTTCTGCAGTTGAAGATATGTCAGTTGGGCAGATAATGTTTTCCAGGGCATGTAGAACACCAATCCAAGTATGCTGGTCAAGTTAGACCAGCTTCCCTGCAGCATCTGTGTGGCTGAAAACTGGCAGGGCGTTGAGCTGGATCTCTTTATAATTGTTCATCTAGCTGTCTGTCAGCTACTGAACAGACACAGCCCACAAGAATAATTTAATGAACGACTTTCAGAATTTCTTTGTTGCATTTCAGAAGCTATGGGAAGTCTTCCTAAATTCACATAATAAGGCAGACATGCAGGAGCCTTGTGTTTCATCCCAGCAGGAAGCTATTGTTCTTCTCTGGGAAGCTGATGTTCTTTCCCAGTATTTTTCCCTTGTGTCTCCAATAACAAAATGTTTTAGTTGAGATGGTGTGATTTTCCTTCTTGAAGAGGGTAACCTAGTCCTGGATAGAACAGATGCTGCAGTCTTTCCAAAGTACAACAGTACCCTAAAACTGTGTGGTAGGTAGTCATGAATAAATGTATAGAGATGAGAGATGCATGGGAAGATCCTAATTTGGTATTTTCTTTCTGATCTGAGATGATTTAGAATACTCCAGATTGGCTTTATACCCTTACTGGATTCCATTAAAGAGAAGGAAATAAAAGAAATGTGTAGAAGGTCCTGCTGTATCTGGAGGAAGGGGACAAGACCACACCATAGAGGAATCATTGATATTAGAGATGTTTAACAAACAACAAGTGAATGATACAAATAAGTGAATGAGTGACTTTGAAGACTGCATTTTGAAAATCCCTCCAGAAGTGTGACTACAAGATGTTACATAGCAGAGCTATGGTTTTAGGCACAGAAGTTGCTGGTGTTGGGATAGCAGACTCTGCAGGGCCTGCCCCAGAGGAGTGGCTGCAGATGTGGTGGGAAGCTGGTCCTTAGGAACGAGGATCAATGCTACAGGGCTTCCCTGGGGAAGGGTGACCTGCTGGCACAGGACTACATGGTCCCTTGGGCTCCAACACCCGTGAATGGGGTTCTTAGACTTCTGTGGAAAAGTGAAGCCCAGAAGAGTTTAGTGACTCCTTCGTCTTGTCAGGCTGAGCACTGGAGGTGGCAACCACACTTGGATTCTTACTTTTCATTATTTTTGACTCTGTTCCAAGTAATTGGCATCACAATGCCTGTAGATGAAAGGGACATTTGAAAAGGTGTTTCTGGGGGTTTAGGAGTTAAGTGTTTGCACCCAGGAGGTTGCCAATGATGGGGAGCAACCCAGAAGACCATGGCTTGACTTGGGCATGTAAAAATCTCAGGAAAGAGCAGTGTTGGCCAAGTTAAGTCAGTTTCACCTGGAGAAACAGCAAGATATTCAGAGCAGTTTCCATTTGCTAAGAGTGAAATCACATAAAAGGTGATTGATCTGAAATCCCAGATTTAGCTTGTGGGGTGCTCTGGTATCTGTGAGGTGAGTACCATGAATTAACTTCACTGAAACTCGTGGTAGATGAAATATGTGAAGGCCAATGACCATACAAGGCATTCTTAACAAAAGAATCCTTTAGGTGGTGCATGGTCCATCGAGGGGTGCGACAGGAATAAATATATTTTAGGGTTCCATGTAGTTAAGGGATGAAAAGTGTGGAGCCAAGAACAGAAAGGATCTGATTTTGTGCACAGAGGGTGCACGTGCAGTGTTTGTGTTGGCAGTAATTTCAAAGGAACTTGGCATTACCCTGTTTTCCAGCCTTAATTCCATGAAAGGAGGAGTACAAAAAGCAAGGATTCTTTTCGCTAGTGATTAGGAAAAAACCAGCTATTTGAATCTGAGTTAGTCTGATAATCTCATTTAACCAAATTATGTATGTTGAAACGCTGTGGAGTTTGAGATAAGCAAATCTATCATAGGTCCTGCAGCAGGGAGAAGGGAAGGTCTTGCATTTGATGTGCTTGGAGAAACACATGTGCAATTTTTGGCAGTGAAACTTGATAGGAAATTGAACACGAGTCCAGATTCAGCCCATGGAGGAGGATTTAGACGTTTGGGGGTGAGGAGTACATCTCTGAGGAGTACACTGGCTGTCATGAGCCTTTCAACCCTCTGTGACATCCCTGTAGCCGAGCTTTCTCACCTCACCTCTCTGACCTGCCATCCCACCCAGGACATGCCCCTTGCCCCCAGTTTTGTGCCAGTTTTGTGGCAATTAAGCGGGTGACCTTTCCTGGGTGTGAGCCTTGTGCCCGACCCTCTCCAGCCGCCGCTGCCCTGCTGCGGTGCCGCAAATTACGGCGACAGTGGCCGGGCCAAAGGCACAAAGCCGAGTGGCTCCTACAAACTCTTGCTGTCCGGAGCCACCCGTGCCACCCGCCCCCTCGCCATGGTTGCGTCACCGGCCGCGGGTGTGACGTCACAGCCCGCCGCGGCAGCGGCGCATTGCGTCATGCGCAGGGACAGAGGGACCCTGGTGCTGTGGTGACACCTGCTGGGCCGGCAGGAACATCGCCGGGGCTTTGTCCCGCCCGTGAGACGGCGGGGAAGGGCCCTGGATTCCTGCCTCCCTCCGCCGGCCCCTGATTCACCCACGGCTCGTGGAGAGTAATGTCACTCGCCAGAGATACCCAAATGTCAGCCACCAGTGATAACCCATAGTTAACCTAACCCGTAGTTAGTTCTGTTTTCAGCCATTACTATCTAAGCAATTAAAGATCCTTAGGTTGTGGAAATACATAACCTGTGTTTCTGGAAGAGAGTTGGTGACAATGATTGTGACTTATCTGTGCATCAGCTACATGTGTCATCCAAAACAAGCGTTAGTAGAGCTTACACATCCCACCAACTCACCGTGTAAATTGTGTCATGTAAGCATCAAAATCCAGTTCTGGACATCCGGGTCTTGGCAGAGAGGAGTAAGACAGGAAAGGGATGACTTCTCTTGCAGAGCACAGGCTCCATGGGAGAGCTCAAGGTGCTGTGCCAGAGCTGCCTCAGCTGCCTACCAGGTATTGAGCGCAGGCTTTGCCAGAGAGGAGCAGACAGCTTGGATTGAGGAGCTCACATAGGAGCTGGGGTCTCCAAACACTTTTCAAACTTGCCCTTGCTGGAGGTTACAGCTGGGGATTCCCAGAAAAACTCACCTATCCAGGGGTGCCACATGGACCAGTGGGGCTTCTGACATCTTCAGAACAATCTTTCAGGTACAAATTTGGCCTGAAATTTTCACTGAGGAACATGCTTGAAAGAGTGGCTGCTGATACTGGGGCTGGTTCAGGCGTCCTGACTTCTATAATCTTCCAGCAATGTGAATCTTGATGACTTCCTTGTAATTTCCTTTTTTTCCATCTTCCCGACTTCATTTTCTGCAGTGTTTCCCTTCTTTGAAGCCCGGAGCATGAGCAGTACCCATGATTTTGTGAAACCTTTCCATAAACCCTGCAATATCCCTTCTCTCAGCTCAAATGGCTACATTTGAGGGAGGTAACAACTATATTTCTCCCTCTGTGTGCAGCAGATAATCACAGCACAAAGCTCTGCATGGGTGATATCAGGAATACTGAGCCAGCCATGTGTGGTGCTGGGCATCAGATGGAAGCCTAGCCTTTTTCTTCAAACCATCTGCTTTTGTGCAGCCACCTTCTCTTCACAGCTTCTCAGGTAAAAGTCTTTGAAAACTCTTAAATTAAATATACTGTCACTTCAGTTATTAGACAAAATGGGATATCTATGACAGAATATTATCTGCCAGAATATCACCATGTAGCATGGTAAAACTCAGCACCCTCGGAGCACCAGCAGATTGCTGGTGGGATGGATTCTATTCAAGCTCATAAGATAATAATTATCCTTGGATTTATTGTCAGAGGAAGGCAGAGTCCAGGACAAATTATTAAATTCAGATGTAAAGATCCTAGTCAAGATATTAGCAAAAGGGAGACTGCAAATATTATTAAGATCAGTAAAAGAAGTCAAATGGTTATGAAACCATTATAAATACTTTTCCAGTAACATGAGAAGATGATCAAGTTCTACTGTATTCAAAGAAAAGAATTAAAAGCATTCCAGTACAACTGCATGCTGACTTATGGGAAATGATATTTTAAAAAGGAGAACTCACAGTTTCTGAATAACAGTATAAAATTAAATGGTATGCAGTCAGCAGTACTAATTACCTTCAAAACTAGGCTTTTCTGGAGCAAATGGAATTTTTAAAGAAACATCTATCTCTAAGTTGAAAGATAAAATTTTAAAATATTTGACCTCTATTAATAGGTTTAAAATATATTTAGAATAATACCAACCCCCCAAAAAGCCTTCTTTGATTAAAAGACTTGCAGAAAATCTGTATGGGTAGGTAGAAGGATGAGCTGTTCACCTTTGAAGCTGGGGGTGGCACAGCCCTCACTGCCTCCTCCTCAGTCACTGGCCATGGGAGATTGCCTGTATTTGCTAAGTTGCAGATGCTCTTGGCCCTTCATTGGTTATGAAGAAATCCCAAATACCACTGAGGGCACAATAACTTATTTCTATCAGGGAGAGCTAGAACTCACAGGGAGCCTCAGTGCAAAGAACTGCTGGGAGATGTTTCTATAGCACCCGTTTGGTGGACTTACAATGAAGAAAAGCCTGCTGTAAAGTTTGTTTTCTCCTAGGGAAAAGAAAGAGAGAGGAAACTAGAGAAGCTGGTTGTTTCCCTTCAGAAAGAGAAAACATCTGCCATTTGGCTTGATTTTGTTGGTATGGATGTAACTTGCTGAAATGTTCAGCCAAAGACTTTCCTCAAGGGCATTCTCCTGCCTTCAGTCTGTTCTTGCTAGACACAGTGACAGCACAGACAGCTATCCCGTGTGGGGGAACAGGTCTTACTCTATTCAGCCACCCTCAAGTTTTGGGAGACCATAGAGCTGGCCCAAAGGCAGGAGGGTTCTGCCTACTACTGCAACAGTAGTGAAGCCAATGACTTCTCTGTTGCTGCTGCTTGCAGTGACCTCCAAAGTATCTATCAGGACAAGGAGGAAATCTATCCACAGAGCTGGAATTAAGGCATCAGTGATGTTGAACAGGCATCTAGGAAGTAGATGATTCATAGGAACTAAGGAGGGATGTAGCTAACAAACAGGGAATATCTTGTGCTCACATCCCTGTGGTGAAAAATAGTAAGAATTCAGACAAGAATATTTTAGACTGTGGTGAAAGAACATAGATATGTGCAATGAAGGGGGCATGTTCCCATCCCTTCTCAGTCAGTTGTGTTATTACTGTTGTCTGTCTGATGTTTGTTTTATGACAGGTAACTTGTTTGTGGTTTGAATTTAATGGCTTGTCTTTCTTGCATGTGCTCATACAGCCATGTGTCACATAACCAAATCCATTCATTAAGTTATTCAGTGTTAATAAAATAACCTTGATATTACTGGAGCCTTTGCAGGCAGACAGCTAGCCAGCTGCTAACAGCTATCTACAAATATGTACACTGAACTCAAAACTTGATTGCAGCTGTTTGGCATTAACTGAAGCACAGTTTCCCTAAGGGTGGCCTTATTTTCAGAGCAACACTCAGTGTAGAGAGGTTTACTGTGCACTGATGGATGGTCTGGAGCACCTCTGCCTGTCCTGGCACACAGGATGCCTGATTCCATGATATTCCTGTGTTTCCCACAGGTAGCCAGACTGAACATCTGTACAGCCCATGGTTGGCCCACATTTTGTCAAAAATGTTTAGGAAAGTGACAGACATCTATCTCTTCAGAATGGTAGGTCTCTTGTTCTCCCTTTGTTTTATATTGATAGTCGTCTCCATTTGTCTTGGGTGAAGTGTGGTGACTCTCATTACTGGAATTTAATATTTTTTCTGCTTGTAGTGGATACAGAAGAATTCCTTTGTGTCACTTCAGTGCACCTAATGCTTAGAAAATGGAGGAACACAGGTACATCAGGGCCTGGAGAGATCCAGGAATACAATCCTATCCAGCTGATCCTGCACTATCAGCTTTAGTATATTCAGAGCATCTGAAACCAGATTGCCACTTTTTTCTTTAACTGAAAATTCATGCATTTTCTATGGGCATTTCAGCATTGTACTTATGCCTAAGATAAGTATGTGCACTTCACTTGCTGCATTAGGATAGGACAAGTTGGATATTTTTCTCAGCCTTATAGGTTTCTATTTTCTCAAGGTAAACTACTTTGTTCAGCACATACCACCTTATTTTAACATATTCCCTGTTAATACTGGTTATGGTAAGAATCTAATTTTCTTCTTTTTTCCCCCCTTTCTAATCATAGTCTTTGAGGCCTGCTAATGGGTTGCATAAGTGATGACAGGTCCCTTTTATTAGTATTTATTCCTTTTAAAATTAATAAGTGCAAAGTTTGTAAACAAAAATCACAAGTTTCTTTATAGGGTTTACTTTTCACATGCTAGAGGGGAGCTCTGGGCCCCTGTCTCCACCATACTTCCCACCCTCAAACTAGGCCAGCTTGTTGCTGTATCCTTCAGAACTGTAATTTTGTCTGTAATGTTAATTATTATAATGTTTAGTTCTGTATGTTAATTATTATTTTCATCATTGCCAGTACAGCAACTGCCACTTATGTACCTGCAGAAGGATTGGCATCTCCAGGCTATCCTCTGGGTTTAATCCTTGGGAAACAACCAAGCTTCTCACTAGCACATCCAGGCTAAAGCCTGATCCTGTGGTAGGATTTCTTTTAATAGTACTTGTTAGATTATTTTTAACCACTAATTTGTCTAGTTATTCTTTGAACCATGTAAGCTTTTGAAACATATGGCATCTTGCAATTACTTCCACAGCTCAATTATGCACTGCATAGAAGGGTGTCTCTTGTTTGCCACCTGAGAATTTGATTTTTTGCCTTCTAGATCTTGTATTACAAGAAACAGCAGACAACCATTTCCCAATTTTCTTTCTTGTAAGCCTGTTTTTCACAGACTAGAAGTCTAAGCACTCAATCTTTGTACAGAAACCATCCAATTGCTTCTTTACTATGTTAAATTTTATACTCACAACTTTTCTAGGTCTAGGTGGAAAGAAATGACATGGGTTGGTGGCAGGTTAATGAAAAACGAAAAAGGGTACAAAGAAGAAAATGAAAATGGATTAAGAGCAGAAGGAACTGCATGCAAGAGGAACATTTTAGGGAGAGGAAATGAAAGATGAGTAGGGGTTGTTTGTGTTAAATAATGAGGCATTAGCTTGGCAGACAGAAGTAATAGCTGAAGATGGTAGTGATACAAGTAATGAAATAAGGATGACCCCAACAACCCTTGGGAATGGAGAGGAAAATTTGGGAATGGTAGGAGCTATTTTTTCAGGTGATGATTTGTGGGGGTAGCTGTACTAATATGTTGGGTGCACCAGTAAGTACAGTCCATATCTCTTTCCAAAAATAATGAGGTGAAACTTTAGAAGTTGGTGATCTCAATTCTCACACCTGATGGGGAGAGGGATGGAATCTGAGTGCTGCAGCCATTGTGGTCCTGGTTCTTTTTTCTGTCTCTCTTTATCTGGGTGGGAGAGGAGAAGAATATACAGAAGACAGCTAACAGCACAACTTCTTGTTCATTCAGAGTACCAGCCTACAGGGCAAAACCAAGTGCATGAAGCCAATTCTACAGCTGGCCACCATCACAGATGGACCTTCAGTCTATTTAGTCTATTCAGTGCTTCTCCCAGCTGAAAAAAGTTTGGCAGTCAGAGTCCAGCTCAGCTTCTTTGCTGGTCGTTGCTGTTGCAAAGAAAAGAGGAGAATGGGCCTGTCTCTCCTTCCCTTAGGAGCTGCTTTTAAGTTAAACCTTTTTTGCCTGCAGCTGAGTCTGCACTTCCTCTCAGTTCCTTCTGAACTGGATCTTGCCACCCTGGTTTGACTTGACTTCCTGGCTTGGCCTCAGACCTGATTCATCATGGCAGACCTCCTGGCTGATCAGTGACCCTGATCACTGCCTCCAGACCTCCTGATCTGGATTCACCAACAAAACTTCCTGACACCCGAGAGTGAGACAGTGCTCCTGCCTGTTGTCACCCTCAGCTCCTGTTGTCTGTGCCTTTCCTGGTGGAGCAGCCTGCCTGTACTGCCACCAGTATTTTTCCTGTCACTTTACAGAGCTCTGCATTTCAAATGCAGAAGCTGTTTGGCTTGGTGAAGTATATCTCCATGTCAACTAAGCTTAGACAGGAAAGAGGGGTTTTGTCCTGAAGACATTTTCGAAAGTCCAAAACACTTTATCCTACCATAGATATCAGAAATTTCAGAATATTTATTCTGGTGATAAATTTAAAGCAAGCAACAGCTCAGGGCTTACAACACTTTTGGGAGACCATGGCTCATGTTTTTCTACCAGTGCTTGATTAGTCAGCTCTACAAAGCACTACAGCAGTAGTGTTAATGAATTATACTAAGGAAATCCTACACTATGTTGGCCATAGTTTGAGACAAATGAGTTGAGTGATAGAGAGAAAGTCAAACATGAATGTGCCAGATAACCAGTAGCTATATATCCAGATGGTTTCCCAGTGAAAACTCTTTAACCTACTTTCACTAGCTATGTTCATATCAGCTCATGATGTACTGCAGAAAAGAATACCTTTTTATCAGCAGTAACTAAATAGTGTATATCTGGAACAGGAACTGGAGATACTGTTTGAAGTGGAAGTAATTAGGGATTTGATCCCAAGTATGAAGTGGTTAGTAACTAGGAAAGCTAATGTACTGGAAGATAGCACATAAGGAGAGAGAGGAGGCTGCATAGTCAGTCATGAACTGACTTAACAACATCCAATTTGTTTTTGTCACATCTTTCCACTTCTACTCTGGAGGTCACATAACCATAGGTTAATTTAAAGAAGAGATTGGTGTAAGGAAATGATAGTTTTTGACTGAAAATACATCTACAACTGTGATAGATTTAATTTCACTGTAATCGGGATTCCAAGAGGATTCCTATCTAAACTAAGCACAACATTTTTCTGAAATGAGTGGAGATAGAGGAATGAAATGCCCATATCCATGCTGACAGCACGGCTACGTCAGACTTCAGTGATTTAAAATGTGTGTGATTCAGTTTGCCATCAGGCGAGGCATCTTCTTGCAATCCACTTGTCTTCCTCTGTTAATATTTTAATCCCTTTCTAATCTTTCCACTTCTGTGTAACTGGAAAACTCTCCATGTTTAAACCTCTCTAGGCACAAGAACAGTCTGTTAGGAAATGCCTGCCACTGAGGAAAGTCGTTCTACAATCATTGCCTTGGTGAGCTGGACATTTTTGTTGTTGTTGTTGTTTTTGTTTTGGTGCTGGTTCAAATTAATGCAAATAGAGATTATGTCTGGCAGCCATTTTCAGCAATGGTTCATTATCAGTAATTGTTACATCAGTCCTGGAATCTCAGCCTTCTAGTTTTCTCTATCTTTTCCTTCTTAATTTATTTTTCCTGTGCTATTGTATGTGGCCTGTACATATCAAGATCTACATCTTATCTACTTTGTAATGAAATTGTTTAATTCTACAAACATTGTAGGATAGAACAGAACATGCAGCAAGCAAAGCAAACCTGTATTGTAGGATATTGTACTATATTAGTCAGTGGCAGGAAATGGTGCTTTTGGAAATACCATCTCATTCTGTCAGTAAACAAATAGGCAGGAATTTCAGTGATTCAGCTTTCAGTCAGGGAGGGACAATCAGGAAGAATACGGATCAGGAAGAAGCTGGAAAAGGAATGGAGAATATGAAGAATATGAAAAGGAAGATGATTCCAATACATGTATCACATAAGGATAAATGTGGTGTTTCTCTGTTATGACGTGTCCAATCCATTGCTACAGACCAGAGACACCAGTCTTTGTTTTAGAAAAAATCTGAGGGTAGCCTCTGGCATCTTCATTTACAGTTCTAAATAATGATCACTTTTTCCAAAGCGATGGGCCGTTTGCAGTTCTCACTGCCTGCAAGGGAAAAATGAATGGCTCAGACCATGAATTGCAAATGCAGAGCACTAAGCAGCTCCCTCCAGACAATGCATTGGGACTTTAACTTTGAGTTCCCAGTGTTGAAATCTTAGGACTCAAAATGCAGATGTAAGAGAATGCTAATAGACAGTGAAAATTCTGGCTTAATTATATGGCTTTAATTAAACCAATAGTAACCCGTATGTGGATACTCTTCTATGTGAGCAACAATAGCTCACTGAGCTTAAACTGAATAGTAGCCTGTATAAACTAAACCAAACAAACTGGAGTAAGTCACCACACTGTGGCTTACCGTGGGTTTAATTGTCAGTAAAAGATTAAACCACTACCATTTCTTATTTGGAGGAGCCTTCCAAAGATAGCTGAGGGGAGTGGGGATCAAATATACATGATTTG
>NW_026612896.1:0-25003 GCF_029582105.1 Oenanthe melanoleuca | reverse complement strand
GCAAACTGTATTCAACATAGCACTGTCATTACAGAGATGTGTCAAGCTTGACCCTGGAAGAGTTAAGAGGGAACCTCTGGAATTACTTCTCTTATTTTAAATTTCCACCAGTGATATGAAGTGCCAACTTGCAAGATTTGGAGAAAGGGTAGCATATAGTCAGGTTTTCAGTTCTTAGCAACACAAGAGGAAGTATATAGATTTCTACAGCTTTAGTCTCAGTAACTGACAGCTAAGGATAGAAAACTCAGCTCAAAGAACTACAGCATACTTGAACACGCTCATTAAATTTATACCAGTTCTTAAAGTTATTCCTGTGACCAAGCAACATCATCTCAGTCTCAGCTCAAAGTCCTGAAGCAGCACAGTAATGCCCAGCCCATAGCTTTCCCCACTTTTCCTTTCAGCCTGCCAATAAGTGTTGTATGTATTTTCCCAGGTGCATCATCTGCTCCTCTCTGTGTCACCTGCAATCAGCACATTCAGCTTCTATTGCTGGCTGTCTCAGCCCCTCTTTACAAATAATCCCTCCATGTCTATCAATGGTGGGAGGCAATACCAGCAGAACAACTTCTTACTCTCAAAGGCTCCTTTTTCCTTCCATCTACCCTAGTATTTCTTGCAAAGTCCCTCTACCTTTTACCCCCTTAAGATCTCTGTTCTTCAGCTCTCCTCTGCTAATAAAACAGTGAGGGACACCATAGCTAGAACACTTGCTCAGCAAGGAGAGGCTGAGAAACCCAGACTTGCTCAGTGTGGAGAAGAGCTGGTTTTGAGGAGCTCTTCAAAGCCTGTGGTGAGGCTGGTGAGGGTCTGGAACAAGGTATGCACAGTGATATGTGTTGGAATGATGAGACAATGGGCATAAAATGAATGAAACAAGACAAGTTCACACCAGATGTTAGGAGGAACTGTTCTCCCTGTGAGGAGAGTGAAGTGGGCTGGCCAAAGTGTCTGTGCAGTCTCTGTATAGAGGTTTTTATAATTTGGATAAAGCCCTGACCAACTTGGTCTGACATCCTAGCCACCCCTCCTCACCTAAGCAAAAAGGTGAAAAATCTGTGAAAACAGTAGCTGTTCTTGCTTTACAAAACACAAACAGTGCAACAAATTTCTAAACTCTTAAACCACAGGCGTTCAAAAGCAGCATATTCATCAGTGGGAAAAATTCATTATATTTTATTCGGTTTTAACATCAGTCACTGATGCAGTAGATGGAGTTTAGACTTGCTTATTCCTTATAAGTTTCAGACTGCTATCAAAAAGCAAAGCTGTCACCTGGTGAGACATTGCAAGCCAATGTCTTGCAACGAAGTATTTTCAGACTGCCAGAACCATGTCATCCAAGACAGGCCATATCCCTAAATCTTGGGCTGAGCCAGGTGCCCGTGGTGATAAAACATTCTCCCAAAGGCAGCCTGACCTTGGCAGCCACACAGGTGCAGTTTTCAATCAAAGTTCATAAACACAAAGCCAGCCCAGCACCTTGCAGACAGACAGACAGAAGGGACACCCCACTCTTCAAACAGGCAGGTGCTGGTCTCTTCACCTCCTAGAGCACTGCTGGGAAACACAGCTGGAATTCCCGAGTGACAGAGGAACCGAGGCACAAAAATAAGTGCCTGAAGTACCAGTTGCTGAAGGACTGGCAAGGTGACAGATTGCTCAGCTGGAGGAAGATCTAGAGAAGAGGAGCAGATCAGGTTGCAATTAGACTTTGTGCTGTATCTAATAAGCAATGTCATCCATTAGGCATCTAACATCCATTAAGCATCTGAATTTCTCCTTTAGAAGAAGAAATTGGGTTCCTGAATATTACACAAAAATTATACTTCAACATATGTTGTCTCTGTGGCCCAGAAAGAGGAAAAAAGCTCAAAGATTTAGCAGTTCTGCATTGACCTCATCTGTTTTGAGGCATGTTTCCTGTGGCCTAGGGGATTCCAAAGTTTATACTTAAGGTGGGTAGTTAAATAGAGTAAAGACACAAAGAATAAACCCATCTATTTTTTTGAGGCAGTTAACCAGGAGTAGTGACTGAGCAGTAGTATTTTCTTGCATACATGGAACTTTCCCTGAAGGAAACAGGGACACTTCCTGGTAGATATTTAAATGAAAAGGCAACAATGAGCTCACACATTGTAAGACACCCAGGAATCTGCACAAAAAGGAAAGAGAAAGTTTAGGAACACACAGTGCACAAAAACTTTCCAAGCCATATTAACAAGACAAAACCATCAGGCTTCACTCATCCTAGCACTCCCAGGATTTTTTTATTGAATAAAATCCTCCTCCATGAAACTAGCAGAGCCATGGTAAATCACTGACACTAAAACTAAAACAGAGCATCTAAAGCATTTAGAGGTGGTAAAAATATGTTCCTATAATTAATTGGAATAAAGAATAAGAGGAGTTTCAGTCCTTTGGTGGTTTTGGAAAGGAAGACTTATTTTGTTTTGGTGGAATGCTAAGACTACACAAAGTGAGACATCTTTAAGAAATCCAGAGAACAAGCAACACTTTTCTTTTGCCCCATATCAAACATTCAAGAAAAAAAAAAAAAAAGTGAAATTTTGATAAAGAGCTCTACAACCATTTCAAGAGTGATTAACAGAAAAAATACAAATCTGCCTTTCAATACTGTCAAATCTGCTTTTGTTATTGGAAAACAGCCAAAGCAACATTATTTAATAATCTTGAAGCATATCTTTAAAGTCTTTTTTATCCTTGGACACGTGTTTCAAGGCTTCAAAGTCAGTTTTAACAGTATTTTTAAGACACATACACATTTTTCCTTGCCAGTTTAAATTATTCAAATAGAACCACAAAGTTACCAAAGTCTCTTGTTTTACTGATAGACTTCACATGCCTCAGTTTTCCTAAGTGGATTTCCCAGATTTGCAGGCAGAAAGTTTCAAAGAATCAGGAACAGGAGTTAACTCTCCTGGTTTCCTGTTCAGTCACTTAATGAAGGGGCCATCCTGTTGATCTTGCACGTGTACATTGTATAACTCCTTTGGGGACCCAGGGGAGAGGATATGTGCGTGTAGACACACAGACATCCAAAGGACCTACTCTGTGTGATAATGCTGCCCCATTTTTCTATAGGACTGCTGCCAAAAATGAGCAACCAGCAGAAAACCTACATTAAAATATGTTCACCTGAATATTCACACCTAAACACCGCACATATTGCCAGGTTTTGCAGCCACTGGATTCAGGGAAAGTGAGAACACCAGGATTAAAATCATAGAATTTCAGAGCAAATCTTCAATCATATGCAAATGCTCCATTTAATAGCTCACCTGCCTGTATAATGATCAAAACAAACCAAAATCAGGACCTATATTGTTGTCACAAAGTTTCATTGCAGATAGATCATCTCACTCTCACCACCAGACTTTGCCAAGATAACCTGCTCAGTACAATACTTGTAAAATTTTGTGCATGATTAAAAGCCAGACAGGAACCTAGATGGTCTACCTATAGAAAGGTTAGTCCCCCAGTGAAATGTTTAAGTGCATCACTCCATACTGAAATCTTTAAGAAATTCACTTTTTTGTTTTCCTGTGTACTGAATTGTAAGAGGGAGTGAATCAAATGTCTCTAAATCAAATGAGTGCTGTGGAAAGTGCAAGTGCTCTGAGTTTGTACTGTAAAGCTGCTATTTAATTCTATGCATTCAGCAGATCTACGTTTGCTTAGAAATACTTGAACTCTCAAGGAACCTGATCTGAGTTTCGACTGTACGAAAGCTTGAAACCAGCTGAGATTTGTGTGGCCTCAGGTTTCATTGAGTATTTAGCATAACTGATAATAAGCCCTTCTCATATGCATTCCATCTCCTAGAGTCTCTTGTTTTACTTTCCAAACTAAGCAGTATAAACATGTGGCACTGCTTTTGCAAGAGAAGTGTGCCCCTACTAAGTTACTTTAGATAGCCTAGAGATTCATGTGCTTCTTGCATTGTGGGCCCAGCTAGTCCAGCCATTTTTAATACTAAAAGTGTAGTTGCATTAGGAGCATCCTGTTGTATGGCCACTGGCCACACTGGTGAGCAAAAAGCCCTACATAAATATACACCTTGTTGTCTGAAAGAGAAAGAAGAGTTGATTTCAGTCATGCTGTAAGTACAGGGCTTTTCAGATCCTCATTTCTTCAGTCTTCCATAAAGATCCCTTAAGAGCCTTGTGGAGTGTGGGGGAGCTTTACAGAACTGAACCTAACACCTGAGACCCAAAGCCAGCAGCAGATTCCCACTGAGGCACTGCTCTATACTTTGTCACTCAGCTGCCTCCAAACTGCATCCCCACAGCATTACAGATGCATTTCTGACTGCCCTGTTACAGCCAGGATGCAGTTTTGCAGGCTGTCTGCCCCCACCCAAATCTAGCTCTGTTTAGAGCAGACATTCAGTCAAGTGCTCAGAGTGTCTCAGTGAATGCAGAAGCACAGAAAGGCACCCTGAACTTACCCACAGCCATCTAAATCTCTCACAGAGAATAAGCTAACACAAAGTGCAGCAATGCTCATGTGTTAATTATTGAATAGTTACATGTCTCAGCTACATGTCTCTCTCTAAATCATGGTTGAGCACCACAGCCTGGGAAAAAATAAAAATAAGCAAAAACCATGCATTTTTCTTTAGCAGTAATAACATCCAGCCCAGTGCTAGAAACCTTGGCATATTTAATATGCCAGTGAAGTCCAGAAAAAAAGTTAAGATCCCTTATTCCATACCATTTAAGTAATTTTTCATCTCTGCTTCTCAGATTTGTCTCAGCAGGTGAAAGCCAGCATTTTATAAA
The DNA here is from genome assembly GCF_029582105.1 of Oenanthe melanoleuca. Lineage (NCBI taxonomy): Eukaryota > Metazoa > Chordata > Aves > Passeriformes > Muscicapidae > Oenanthe > Oenanthe melanoleuca. Next base: position 20,195 of record NW_026612896.1, on the reverse strand, counting down.
ACCTGTGTATGAGTGGCTTAACATCCAAACAAAATCTTAATATCAGATCACATAATTTTGAAAAAACATCAAGTACAAATACATGACAAGCTTTTCCTTCTGTAAGCCAAATAACTTTGCTAGCATTTTCCTGCCAGTTATAAATACCCAATGTATGAAGCAAAAAAAGATAGAATATCCTGCACCATAATTAAGAATGAGTCAAACTCCATTAAAAAAAATATGTTTAATTAATCACATGGGTTTCTTTGACACCTCTGTTTCTCTACAGGGTGCCCTTCCTCAAGCCTTGTTTCCTTGACCAAGCCTTCTCCTGCTAGGAAAAGCCTCTTCCAGAGAGCCATAAGACCTCAACCTCACAGCACACTCTAAATCAAGCCCTCCTCTCTTCCTACAAAGCCTAATTCCTACCATCATTTTTGTAGCAAGTAGTCCTTTATTTCTTCCTTTTTGAGGTCAGTCCTCCTTACAAGTCTGCATACAATAGCACCTTCCTGAAAACTTCACCACATGATGATTTCTCCTCCTCCTTATCTGACCTTGCCCTGAGTGTTTTTATTCCCTACAGCTGTGTCCTTCCTGCACCCTCCTGTCTGCTTTCTACCCTTGCTCTGCCTTGTGTGCTTTTTTTGAACCCCATCCAATCAGAACTATTTTCTGTACACAGAATTTATGTTTTTTCCTTAATACTCTTCTCACCTCCAGCATTACCAAACTTCCCTGAACACATTAAAAAGTACAGCTGAAAAAATTAATAGAAGCAACCCAATTTGTACTTCTATAACGAAGTTGATGTAAAATGGTTGTTTGCCATCTGCCATCAAATAGGGGGAAAACTCATCTGACATGAAGCAACTGAACATAATGAGGAAATATTAAAAATTATTAACTAAAAAAAGCTGTGACCTGCTGTAGCTCAGCTATGGCTTTAAAGTGCATTAGCCTTTCCCACAACACAGGCAGACACTCCAAATGTTCCAAGGGAGTGATAAACATAAAGAAAAATATTGGCTTTGAATTAGGGCCTTTTCCTTCTAATCCTCTATTAAAATTAGGGGCCTAACTTGAGACATCTGGAAGTTCCTCAATTCTCCACCAAGTTCAATCATTCACCTCCAACAAAATCACTACCCTTTTTAGCATGTCAGTTTGGGGGACCTGAAACAGACACAAATGTGTTGGTCACTTTAAAATCTTCATACTGTAATGAGATGAGAAATGACTGGCATGGGTCCCTAATCCCACAGCCTCTGAAAAACTGAGCTCCCTAATAACTACACCAGTTTGTAGTTGAGATGATTCATAGATTTTCCAATCATTAAGATAATTCAATCTGTTTGAGTAACACAACACTTAAAGTCTTGCATGGTAGTTTATGCAGCACAATGGATCACAAACCACACGGTAATTTTACTATTTCTAGAACAAAAACTAGTTAAGTGACTAAAACTGAAGGAAATTAATTTGTAAGGCACAGGCACATTCTGTCTTTAAACAGAATGTCTCTTGACAATGACTGAATCCCTTCACAGGAGTTCCTGAAAGAGTATTTCTAAAAGTCATCTGACTCCAAATTATCATCTTTTCCTAATCTCAGATTTTAGTGTGCAAGCAGTCACACTGGGGAAGGACGAATAGTTGAAGTTTATGCAGTCCCCAGAGGGAAGAATCTCACTAGGGCAGCTGTGTTGCAGCAAGCAGGCTGCTCTGTGATCTATCACGGATTCCTTCTGCTCCGTGCAAGTCCTGCCACAGCAAAATGTGGTCAGGCAGGAGAGGAAGGATGTAGAGCTTTCAGCAGAGGGAGGTATTGACACAGCGGATAACTCTAGGGGAGGGGATCTGAGACTGGCTGTGTCAGGGCTTGGCTGCACTCAGGGGCCATAAATCCCTCCTCCAGAAGTTTGTTGGGGATTTTTGTTCGCTTTTTGTTGTTGTTGGGGTGGGGGGGGCGGGGGGATGTATTATTTTTAATAAGGAATAGCCCTTAAACAGCTTTGCTGAAGTTGTTTTTCTGTTTGCAGAAGCTGAGTTGCATTTTGTTGTCGATGGAAAGGAAAAAAAAACAAACATAAATGCGAGGGTGGGGGCAAAGGAAATACAGACATAAATTTAAAGAGAGAAGCCTTTGGTCACCAAAAATAGCCGCAGCAGATAGTGCAACTAAAACCTGACTAGTGCCTACACTGTCAGCGCAGCACAGGGCAAAGTTACATAATATTTTCCACATTTATTTCAAGCAGGGCAGCCTGCCAGCTTGATAGATTTCTAGAAAGGGTGGGAGAGGGAGAGTGGTTTGATTCACAGAGTGCTGTATTCACAGCTCACCCCACAGGCACTGCCTCCCCCTCTCTGGGCGTTTACCTTCACAGCTGGCCAGGCAGCAGTGTGAGCATACCCTGCTATAGGAAGCAAGTCACCCTTCGCACATCTGGAGCACTGCTAGCCTCACTTTGAGGGGTTCCAGGGTGCTAGCATGCAGCAGCTTGCTGAAAGCTCAGTCCCCGCCAAAGTCCAGAAATTAACAGCAGGAAAAGCACCTTGACCAAAAAAAAGGAGGGAGGGAAGCTTCAGCTTCTGATCCTTCCCTACCCAAGCTCTAACAGGTTTCAAAAGTAGAGTCTTCAGAAAGAAAAGGTTACCAAAACACTGTAGAAACAGAACTTAATCTACAATCAAGTTTCAAACTGGGCATAAATCTCTAAAATGAACATGAATTTTCTCAGAAGACAGGGGTGCTCTTTTCAAATGCCTGGATGAAACCAACTACTTAGTTTCTTTTTAAGAAATTTACTATCAAAAGATATTCAAGAACAGTCATACAAATAACTACATGCACAGTTCTGTGGTACGTGTGACAGGACAATCCATAAAACAAAGCATTGGCCTATGTATTTCCTGCATATATTCTATATTTTCTCTACATGTGGCAGGTTCTCCATTGGGACTTCTCAAATACCTCATTAAGATTTGACCGTTGCTGGCAAGCAATAACATTGCAGCTTCCCATCAAAGACAGACAGGAAAAAATTACCAGAAGAATGACAAACAAAAAAGTCTGTTTCTTACATCCAGTTTGCATAAAGAGAAAAAGGAGATGAAAGACAAGGAAGAAATAGAACACTGTCATCACCATAATAAACCCAGTAAGTTGTCCATAAAACAGGCTACAGAAAACAGAGGTTAGGACTATCCTTCTCTCCCATCCATAATGTAAATACAAACCATATATATGACTTTGTAATTTTATTTGAATGGGATTAAATGGGAAGATGAACTGAGTCAGTTCTCACCAAACTGAAAGGAACCTACACAGCACAGAAGTTGCTAACACATTTATGAAGAATATTAGTGCTGCTATCATTAAATCAAATTGTTACTCCAAAGGAAATTGCTCTGACTGTGGCTTTAAGAAAACAAGAAGATGCCAACATGCTATAATTTTAACCTGCAAAGAAGAGATATCCCCTGACTAGCATGGAGATAAAACAAAAGCACAGTTCACGAAACAATGCAATGATGTCAGGTGAGGTGTTATATTTACTCTAACTAGTAACATTGTGTGCTTTTGAGAGTAATGCCTTAGAGCATGAAATCATCCTCCAAAACAAACTCTCCTTTTAATGTCAGTCTCATCAATAGTTTACAACTAGCTTGCTAGTTTTGGTTAAAGTGACCTTCCTGAAAATTGCAGGGTGTAGTACACCTTTAAAGATTAATTTTGTTTCTTATGACTGTGCTTAAAAGGAATCCCTGTTTCTTTTCTATCTTGGATGACATTTTATCATTTCCACGTTTTTTTCCAGCCCAAACTTGCTGCACACTGACAAATTCTATCAATTTACCCAGAGAGAACTCAGTATCCTCTTTTTCCCCCTGGAAAAGAGCCTAATTTGAAAAAATGAAAAAATTAGTATTGAACTTACAGAAGAAGTAGTGAGCTAATGGGAAAAAAAAAAAAACAAAACAAAACAAAACAAAAAAAAAAAAAAAAAAAAAAAAAAAAAAAAACATCCTAGTATTTGGAAAAGGTTAACCTATTCACAAACTGATAAAACAGAATAAATCATCTCTAACACAATAAGCAATGAGATTATGCCGCACCATCCAACTGTAAGAGTTTTTTCTACAATGCCATATTGCCATTCATTGAGTTTCCTGAATATTTAAAGATTAAATAACTAAGAACAGCAAGAAGGAAAAATAGAAACAGAGCCAGAAATTTGCTTGGGGGGGAAACACAAAACCAGAAAAAAATGTAGAAATGGAAATTGAGATGTTTGAGCAGCGCTGAGTCAGACTCTGAAGAACAGAGAGTGACTAGGACAATAGGCTGGGACACAAAGATGCTGGTTCAGTTCCAGACTCAGCCACAAACTCTACAGCAAGCTGTATGATTTACTTGAAGCCTCAACAAACTATTGGTAAAGAGGACAAAATCTTCTGTCTCAGGGAAGGCCTAATTGAGACTACAAGGCATGAAGTCCCTTGGATGTATGATGACCATGCTCTGAAGTATGCCAGGAGCATCCCTGTTTGGCTCCAGACTGCAGCTGAGGGACAAGCTGTGATGCCTGACAGCTCCACACCAAAGTCATTCAGCTCTCCTGAGCACCAGTGCTACCACCCAGCATGAATTATTGTCAGGTGGGAACACACCCTGCAATTTCAATGCAAAATCTGGGGTCATCACGTTGGAGCTTCCTAAACACTCACAGTAAGGTTTGCCAAAACTCACATTTTGTACTTCTGCTGCAGAACCACACTGAATCATGGCTCTCTTTCTGGACCTAATATATCTGCTCTGTGATATACTCTGCTATGTAGAAGTAAAGCCACACACTCAAATGATTGGCTCAATCGTTCAGTAAAAGGGATTTAAAAGTAGAATATACACAGGATCTTTTCCTCCAAGGGAGAAGAATTATCAGCCCATTTTCTAAGACATTAGTAAATATTTTGCACACTGTAAATGAGCACTTTCTTGTGCTTTTGGCTATAACTGAACATAAATTATATCATTATATGCTGCTATTTCAGTCCTTTGGAGTTCACACTCCGTACAATTTGGAAAAGGAAATTCAAAATCTGTATTTAGACTGGAAGGCACAGGACAGCACCAGCTCCCAGAGGAGGGCACAGCTTTTCACCACATCCTGGCAGCATCCTTGGGCAGGACCAGCCTGAGCACAGCTTTCCTCACCCATCACACCTCCTGCCTGCCCTCCTCAGGAGGGAGGAGCAAGGAGAGCCATGCTGGCACTAAACACGGGCAACCAGGACCAGCTGAGCTGTAGCCACTGGGCTTCAGCCTTTCCATGAGCCTTTTCCTGACACAGTCATCATACTGGGACACTGGGAACAGCCTGGGTTTTGATAGCACTGGATACTTTAATCTGCATTTACTGCAATTATTAATCTAGGGCTTTCTATTTCAACTATTGAAATATTCTGTTAGCCCAAAAAGCAATTACAAGCTTTAATTACATTCTAAACCTGAGGAATCTACTTAAAAGTTCATAGGCAGCCTCTTTCTTTTAACTGAAAATGAAGTTGGGTTTTGCTGGTGGTGTGGAAAAACTCTTTTGAAGGTAATCCTCTCTGTTGAGGCTGGTTTTCAATTATATATTTAATTACAAGGCAATATTACTAGACTAAGGATTATTTTTACATAGTGCTATAAATGTGTAGAGCAATTCAAAAACTATGAACCAGAGTAGCCCCAAAAACACTTTATTGACACAGTGTAGCAAAGTGGCAAGGGCTCCGAGTTTCCACTGGAACTATTGTGTCACAGGAGTTCTCCTCACCTTGTAGAAAATGAAGGATAGTCACTTAAATACACTGCTAAGGGATTAAATATTGCTATAGGAGATAATTTCATCTTGGTCTGCCAACAGCAAGTCTACAAAGCAATATGATAAGTTGTAACTCAAGGGGTTTTTTTCAGAGTAGGGGCAGTTTTGTGTTAGATGGGACCAAGATGTCCATGGCTTTGTCATTCCATGTTTAGCTGATGGCTGCTAGCATGACTCCACCACTACCTAGAAGGAGAAGATCTCTGCTGTACAGTCAACCACAATATAAAACTCCACAAAACTAGAATGCTTAATATCATTAGTGCACAACCACAATGAACTCACCACATAGTATCTGACCAAGATCATTTCAGAGTGGTGGTGTCCAGGAAGACAAGTGCTATTTATCAACACTGATAACACCACACAACTTTCCACCTGAATTCTGCCACAAGAAGAAAGAAGAAAAAATAACTTTTCTGAAACCAGTGATGTTATATGAAGACATATAACTCATGAAAAAGTTACTCTTGCAGCATTATCATAAACACAGTGTATGTATTGTAAACCTGCAGAAAACTGCCTTTGGCAGGGGGCCTCTCTGGTCTAAGCAAATGTGCTTCCACATCTGCCTCTGTGCTAAGGGTTAAGGGGTGAGGTGAGAATGTTGGTTCCCAGAGAAATGTGAATTTGTGTGCCCCAGGACGCTGGAGTTTGGTGTAAGCTGATTCTCCTTACTAATGGTTATAACCCAGTGTCACAGCAGTCCAGGACAGGGCAGTGACTCCTCTTCATGTGTTATGGATTGGCAGGAATTACAGAGCTTTTCACTGCACAGGCACTGGGCCTTTTTCCTTCTGGCCCTAAAGGAACAGATCTTCTCCCAAAGGGTGCACTGGCCCTGGCATCTTCTCACTGGAGTCTGGGGACCTTATGGGAAAGGTCTCACATTATGTGGAGCTATTCAACACATATAGAACATTTCTTAAAAAGGATACAGCAACCACAAAATACAAGTCCATTCTCTCCTCAATCAGGCACAGTCTAGTCTCAGTCTGTCTTAAAATGTTACATATTTTCTTTAATTAGGGTTCTCTGTAGGGAATGGAGTAATATGCCGAAAGAAAACCAAAAGAGAAAAAAATGCAGTACAGAAAACAACTGAAAATGGCATAGTTATATGTATAAGTTAAGATATAAATCCCACCTCAGCTTTGTACCCATCAAGTATAACCCAGATATATTCATTTCTCCTGGCACAAGATGAAGGTTTTCATGCATTAGAAGAATATCATAATATTTTTTCACCTATCATCAATTTTCATTTTCTCTTTGGCAGTTGCAAAGCTTCACCTGGGAAAAACACTTTAAAATCTAACAATATATACACTTAATATACTTATGTATACTGTCCATCCCTATATTAATCTTAGAAGATTGTCTTTATTTCTTTATTGTTTGTTTGCATTCTGCAAACAATGTGTAGATCTAAATTCTTCTGGTACATAAAGAAATAGAAGAGAAAACTAAGAACTTCCACTGAAAAGATATCAACACATCTTAATTATAATAAGACCTACATCAGGGTATTTGAGATTTAAATCAGATCTAATTCAGAGTCCAAAACAGGAGATTCTGCAGAAATGTGGCTAGATCCCTTTTGTGTCAGAAAACCAAACCTTTTTACTCCAATGTGTCAGAAGACCAGAAAGTGAGAGGGGCTTTTTTCACTCAGCTGTTCACTTGTACAATGAAAATTAAAAGGCACATACGACCACACAGATTTAGGGAGCACAAATTAAAAACAGATATTAGATTCTCCTATCACACACAGCTTGCAAATGCACTCAGCCTTACTAGGAAAAGAGCTTTGCAACAAACCAACGTAACCACTAAAACTGAAAGCAGATTGAAACCCACAGCACCCAGAGGAAGTTGCAGCCAGCATTAGAAGACATCAGAAGAAAACAGTGAAGAGACAGGTCCCCTTCTCTGCAACTACAGCCTAGAGTAATGCAACCTTATGCAGCTGGGGGCTTCTGACTGGGCAGTTCACCAGCAGATTCAGTGGGCAGCAATAACCATATGGCAGCAACCTGTCCTGGGTACCATCCTGAAATAAATGAAAGCACAGGTCCCATCTAGATCCTTATTCGGTTTCTTGTCTGCAAAACTGAATTGCAGCCCTGTAGGCCACTTTTGTGGTTGTCCCATTTAGAGGTTGTCATATTCCTTGTATAGTATTTTTGTGAGGAAGAGGAAAAAAAATGAAACTAACCAAGAAAAGAAAGACAAAAATTATCCATGTACTTATATTGAAAAAAAAAAAAGAACTCAAAACCCAAGTGCAGGAGTAGGTAAGCAGGACAGTTCTGGTCAAAACTCTTATCTAAAATGAAGTTTTCACCACCTAAACACCCTAAACAACCTCTGCTAGGTTTCAGTGGCATGTGATCCTTTTCCAGACTGCTTCATCTATAGAAAGTTGTCACAAAAGGCTTCCCCTGGATTTACAGCTACATGGTGCTAAATGAGCTCTGTGATCTTCTGCCTTGGGGACGCTGTGAAGACAGCACCACACCAGAGCTCTGAGGTTAAACTATAGCATCACCTATGTTCATTCCAATTTCTCAAAGATTTACATCTTATAGATGAAGAACCAAAAGCAAAACTGGACCTTTAGGTACAGTCCTTTCATTTGTGAAATGAAATTAGTCCCATTCCTAAATGTAAACACATTCCCAGAGTGATGCTTTCACTCCAGAGAACATCTTTTATGAGCAGTAAAATAGTGCAGTAAGCACACCTACAGTCCCTGAGATAACACTTGCTCACACCTTCCCTTTTTCTACAATGAATTATAGACCATCCATCCTTCTTCTGTTCTCATGTAGTACAAAGCATGTCACCTATTTTCCAGTCATGGAGGTGGTGATTTTCTAAATTGTGCAGAGAAACACCACATCTCAGCAAAGTATTTAAATCCCCATCACTTGTAATTATTGTGGGTGGTAGGGAGTGAGATCACAATTGCTGAATGCAAACAGAAAGAAAAAGATTAAATACAAATCTCCTAGAGAATGCACCAGAATATCTGAGAACAATTTCTTGGCTCAGTGACACACACCCCTAAGGAAATGGTCACTCTTTATGGAAGACCTGAGCTGAATAACAGTACTGTGGGTTTGTAGGCACTGGGTTCACAGCTGACAAGGAGCCCAGAGGCTCGCTGTGCAGCGTGCAGCAAGCGTGCCACAGAGATCAAACCTCAGGTGCTACTGGAACATGTTGTGCTCCTCAGCCTCTCACCACCTGCTGCTATTGGCTGCCTCTAGATATCAAATGGAAATATCACACCACAGCTCACCCAAAACTGCACCCAGGCTTTCACAGCAGCACACGTTTATGACTTGCACTTTGCGTCATTTATACCCCCTAATAACAAGGGCCTGCAAAGCTGCCTGCAGTTGCAAAAGAACAAAACCACCTTATCTCCAGGTGCATCCTTTCTTGGGGCTCTTTAAGAAAATGTTTATTTTGGTATTGTTTTGGAGGTTTTTTTAAGTGTTTGATTTCACAGTTATACTAATGTTCTTTTGAGAGACATTTTGTTCATTAAATTCTGCTTTGTTTTGGCAGTATTTCCTAAAATTTCAATTTCCTTGAACAACAAAACAAAAATCTAACTTCACTGCAAGTCTAGCCTTATGTTACACAGGTTTTTCTGTACATTTACTTCATAAAATTTTCCCTTTTTGCTCTCATTTTTCTTCCCAAGAGACATCAGTTCAAAACTTTCTTCCAACTGAGAGGAGCAGGAGTCCTTTTCTGGGACAAATTGAACTTTACAACTGGAATTTACAAATGCCAAATGTAACGTGTAAAGACTAGCTTTATAGAAAAAACTGAAACAACTGGATGCCTGCTACACCTGCTGGAGAAGAAATCTGTGCTCTGCTTTCTGCATTGATAGGATTTCTGTTCCCTGTGGCAGGGCCTGGGACCTGGATCTTGTTTATCCCTGGCATGCAATATTAATTAAGAGGAAGCTGCCAGATGAATAAAGTGGCAGAGGTAGCATTCAGAAATCACCTCCAAAAATAGTTTCAGGGCCTTTTACATAGCATTTCACAGGGAGGATGTTTCTGAGAAGTGGAGTTATGTGCTAGTACTGTGTCTACACACCAGATTTTCACAGTTACTTGGGAAGCTACTGCTGAAAATTTTACATTTGCTATCAGAACTACTGAGATCCAGATTCCTGTAAAATCTGCCTATAATAACAGGAACTGATTACCCAAAATGTTTTCCCATATTATTTTTGGTTCCCACACTTTCAGAGGAGATAAAAGCAGATACCTGATGGTGGGGAAGAGATTTAACCTGACTTAATTTTTCTCAGACAGCTCAGGTATGTCACTCACTTGCTAACAAGCTTTTGCACAGCATCCTTCCATGTGCTCTGCACACATCAAATAAATAAGAATCATACAGTATTAGAAATGTTTGCAGTTCTAAAAGATAAAATATCAAAGCTGTACAGACATAATTACTATCATGGATTCAATTACTGACAAATTTTATTTCCAATGAAAACCAATATAGATTTCAAAATGCTAAATATTTCTAACAGTTTTATATATAAAACAGTATTTTGAGTATGACTGACTTACTGAAATATTTTGTATATTTCACAGTTCACATTAGCAGCTACTTCAATCACCCTTTTTATCCTATCTTTCCTAATCCTTCTGTTTTGTAAGAAAGCAGCTCAGATATAAACCCAGATGCTCCTCTAGGACCAGGGATTCAGTAAAGCAGATGGATTCAGAAAATATGGCTGCTGACAAAGGCCATCCTAATTTTGCTGTGTTAGAAAGACACTGTTGTGAGCAGTGTGCAGGTTGGCCACTCAAAGGTGTGAAATATGCTACCATACACTGGGTGACAGAGGCAGGATGAAGCCCTGACATCCAAACCCTCCTGGATGTGAGCTAGTTCCAGTACTGGCAGGAATTGCAGAGAGTGAACTTGCTGGCTGGTGGAGCAGCAGCGAGGCTCGTGCATGTTCTCTCGGAGCACCAGCAGATCCCAGGCTGCCACCACCTTTTGGAAAGTTTTGAATGACCAGTTGCCAGAGTCATGACTCAGCTTTGTCCTGACATTGTTCCTCATTTCTCTGCAGGGAGCTGTGCCACACTCAGCAGTGGGCAGAGTTTTGGCTTTCAGAGAAAGCCAGTCCTGTGGTGACGTGCTCAATCATTCCCAAACTTGGATAACCCAAAATTCCCTTTCCTCTCTTTGGGTAAGACTGGAAAACCAAGCAGGTTGTTTACACCTTTGACACCCTGTTCAGTGACCTCCACTGGACTGAGGAGGTCCAGCAGAGAGAAACAAAGGCGATTAATGGACTGGAGCATCCCTCTGAGCAGGAAAGGCTGAGGGAGCTGGGCCTGTTCAGCCTCGAGGAGAGAGAGGGAAGCTCAGCAATGTCCGTCAGAGTCTGAAGGGAGCTCAGAGCTGGAGCCGGGCTCTGCTCAGAGGTGCCAGGAAACGGGGCACGAGGCAATGGGCACAAACTGATGCACAGGAAGCTCCACCTGAACGTGAGGAAGAACTTCTTCACTGTGCAGGTGACCAAGCACTGGAACAGACTGCCCAGAGAGGCTGTGGAGTCTCCCTCACTGGGGGCATTCAGGAGCCACCTGGACACAATCCTGTGCCATGTGCTCTGGGATGACCCAGCTGGAGCAGGGAGCTTGGACCAGGTGACCACTGTGGTCCTTTCCAGTCTGACCCATTCTGGGATCCTGTGATTCTGTGACTGATGATCATCAAATGCCTCTGCATTGTGTTTTGTGGAGTGAGCCATTCATTCACAGTACAGACTAGAGCTATAAATACACAATGCCATAAAAGGCTTGTGTGTAGGCCTTTCTCCTGGGAAAAAAATATGTTTTGAAGATGGTTTGGCTGATAAAAGTTCAGCAACTTTATCTGCAACTCTAAGCAAAAAGGAACAAAAAACCGATACAATTTTAAAAATCTTTTTTACCTAAGACATAAATATGTATAAAAAACAGCAGTCTAAAAGCATCCAGAAGATCTGAAAGATAAGGCTATGCTCTGCAATAGGCCACACTTTGCAGCATTTTATAGTTTCCTACTAGGCTTTCTGAAAGTTCTGTGTATCAGGAGGATCCATTGTATATCCCTCTCTAACAGCTTCATGTAACAGCCTTCACATATAGCATGCTGCAACAATTTGGTAAAAAGTTGAAAGAAAATATAATGGTGTGGATGACTAACATAGGTTTAACATTTTGATACTACATCATCCTCCTTGCAATCCGTGCCTTAATTTACCTTTGTGCTTGGAAGATTCCTATAAGTCTGCATGGTGCTGAGTATCTCCAGTGAAATGTTTGGTATTGTGGTGGGCCTGACTTGAGGTGTTCAGTTATTTAACATGATCCAATTTCTCCACCTCTCTACCATGCAGACCCTTTTTAGGATAATGGTCACTAAACACAGGGATTTGTTTCTGGCATGTACCACTTTTTTCATCTATTTAACACAGGTATTTACAGCATTTGTCTTTTTTCATGCAATCTGAATGCCTGCCAGTAATTCACTAGGAAATCACAGTAACATACAACTTTTGTTCTCTCCTCTGAACTAAAAAGGTGCATGTGTTTGTCCTGCCTGGAGGTCTGGGAGGACATCGCCCATCCTGCATGTGCTGATAGAAAGCAGTTTGTGGGCTTAAAGTGGAAGCAGCCTGTCTGCACTGAGACTGGGAGTGAGCTGTCACAGGAGGCAGTCCCTCTGTGCCTGTCTGGCCAGGAGCTTTGGAGTGACCCTCAGGAAAGGTCTGTCCTCTCCCTCCACAAAGTGAAACTCTTGGTATGAGGGGTCAAACTGTAACCTCTGTTGTCACCCCAGGACTCCAGACAGTCTTTCATATGCCAGGCTCTGGCCATTGTAGAGAATCTGCAGACAGGCACACAGACACCCAGCTGCCTTGCTGGGATTGCCTGCCAAGCAGTGGATAAAGTAAATCTTCTGCAGTGTGGCTGAAACACTAACTTATGGGGAATTTGCCTTTCTTTCCCTTTCTCTCTTACTGCAGCAAAGTTGCCAAATGCTCAGGATTTATATGCAAATAGTCCTGGTTGTTCTCTGGTTGCAGGGGAGACCCAGAGGGAGCAAGGGCTGCATAACTGGAGCTCATTGCCCCTTTTATCAAACACAGCTCAGGCATGCTGATGGTTAGATACACATCAGAATTTCCAACTGTGGTTTATATAGCTGCTAAAACTCACTAAAACAGCACACACAGATTTCCTTCTCTTCTCTCAAATCAAGAGCCCCTGACAAGAATCAGTGCTAATCCCAGCCTGCGAGATGGTTTTGATCCGTCCCGGAGACAGTTTACACTGCAGTCCAGCTCTGGGTAAGCCTCAGAGGCCTCTTATGTAATGGATCTCTGACAGCACCGTGTGCATTTCGCTTAGGCTTGCAGTGTGCACTGAAAACCCCGCCAGGCTGGGACCCTACGAAGAACTGAATCAAAAAAATATAGAATATAGCCTTTTTTTTAAGAAAAACTGCATGCTAGGCAGGAAGACTTTTGGCATTAGGAGACAAAATGTGATGATTCCATATTTCCATACACACCTCTGTGATAACACGATGGTATCTACTTCTTAGAATAGAAAGGATTTCTCTCTTATTTCCTATGGGCTCAGTAACTGCTGAGGACCCTCCAATACAGCTATTCAGCCTTTATCACAATGCAAAATGCAGCACAGAATCGGAGTGCAGATACAAAATCTCCTAGCATTTAGAAAGATTCCTTTGTGTAGGTTTGTCCAGAGCTATTACCACAGTGAATTACCTTCTGGACCAAGTATAATAAATAAGTCTAAGTGTATATGGAAATCTATTTGGTTTTTTGCTGCACTCCATCAGCCTCACTTTCTTGTTCCAACAGTCCAGAGACAGAACACACTCATCACCCAAAGGTGATTCCTGCATATTACTTTCTTTGTATTTTTGTACAGAGGTTACAGACTTGGAGCAGAAATTCTTAGAGCAGCAGATCTCTCAGGATGATTGTTACAGCCCATGCAAAGGTAGCAAGTGCATGTTGCTAAATTGGGAGCAGCTATATTCACTTGTACCAACAGTACAGATGGGGGCAGGGAATGGGGAGACTCTCCAGAGCAGCTGAGTTTGGACTTAGCAGTGAACACAGAGCCTTCAGTGCTGACTCACTTTTTCCATTTTTAAAATAAAAACATTAGCAAAGATATTTTTAAGTAGTTACAGTGCCTTTCAGCTGCAAGCAAAGCCTTTTCATAAGTTTTAACTATCCTCACCCCCCCTCAACAGTAACATACTTTAGTAATCACTCCTATTTAATAAAATCCTTTTAAGCCATAGAGCCCAAGACAGTTTCAAATGGAGCAGTCCTTAGTCCATAACTTATTGGTTTCTGAGGGAAAACTATTGTCCAGAGAAAATGTAGGAGCCCGGGAGCCAGGATCCCTTGGCTCTGCCCTTCATGTTTCTGCTGACATGTTGTATTATGGAAAAATGAAACAGTCCTGGTTGCGAAATTGTGGCCTGAGCTGTACAAGCAGATTTCTGTGCTCGCTGAAGTTGACAAAAGCTCAGAAGTTCGGCAATAGAGAGCAAGATTCTTCAAATACAGGAGATTTACTTTTGCTATGTATCTCACTTTCTAGCATCGTAAGAGCAGCAGGTGCAAAAATCTTGAGTCAAATTACATTTTCAATTCACTCCAGGAGAAAGAAAAATTGCTTGTCACGTCCATAAGGAGGATATGACAGGATAAGACCACCAGACCTGGGCTGCTGAGCTGTGGAGTGCTCTCCAGGAAACTAAAAGAATTTCAGTGGCAGTTCTCAGAAACTCCCAGGTCAAGGCCATAGGAGCACAGCAAACCTGGAGATTCAGCAGCCATGAACCACACCTATGAGGTACAGTCTTGGACAAAGCGGAACCTAGAGAGCCCAAGAGAGGTTGAGTGGGATCTTTTCTGACCTTTGGGGCATAAAGCAATTTTTCATATGCTCCACCACTCACAAGTGGGGCCCAATTAGGCAGCTAAAGAAGGCACAGATCTCTGAAAGTATTCAGTACCCAAAAGCTTGCAGCCAGGCATTCAGGGCTCTGTCTTTTGTAAAAGGTACACTAAAAGATTTTGAAAGCTTGTCACATATCCTAGGATAAAAGTAGGAGTGAGTCTTTAGAAACTTGCCTTTTAGTGATGTACCTATGGGTTCAGAATTAGCATTTTCCCTTGAATTAACTGCAAATGCAAAACAAACATAAAAACAGAAATAATTTTTTAAAGTCCTATTTAAGGTTAATTTAGCAAGACCCCACTAGGAAAACCCCATGGGTTTATGTTTTATCAAAACAATTTTGGTAAAATTCTCTTCTGTGTACATTTTAAATTAATATCAAGAAGGCTTACATATTAGAACAAGTATTCCTCCTGTAGTCTTAAAATTGCCAGCATTATCTAGCTAATTTTGAGATTCCTCTTGCTCTGTCTTTCCCCCTCTTTAGTTGTGTATTTGTCTCTGTATTTTTCAGTATCATATTTTTGGCAGTTTGAGAAAGTCTCAGCCATTGTTTTAAATAACATCCATTTCACACAGAGGAAGTCTATTTTTCCTATTCCCCTCCAATTGTGCATTCCTCTGCACAAACAGATCCTGGACTTTGTTTCATGGCAGTCTGTCTATGTTTCCCCCAAAGTTCCCACAAGAATTTTGCAGTCCTGTCTCCCATCCTGTCCTCTGTGGTTGCCATGTACTGTTTAACAGTTGCCACATTCCACCAAAAAGTGGAACAATTTCTCAAAAAGTTAACAAGTGATTTTATTTTGCTCTATATCTCCAGACTTTCCTTCCCATGTGACTGGTTTAAAAATGCATTAGATGTAGGTTTGTGGCTCTGGTACTTAGAATTATTAAGGTGCAGAAGACACATACTCTCTGAAGTTCTCTCACTCATTATATGACTAACAGCTCAAGTGTCCCCTGGCTGTAATCTTAAATTCAGAAATTCAGGCACAAAGTGTACAAATAAAAACAAAAAAAATCCAGATTTGGTATTAGCTTCTGTCAGGAAAGGAAAAAAAATTGCTAAAACAAAACTGGAGTGCATAAATTCAGACTATCAGACTTATGACTGAATTTTCCCAAAGGACTTGACTCTGACACAGCAACCTATATTTCCACCTCTGAAGTAACCACAAAACTATTGGGACTAGTTTCCAGAAAACAGTGCATTCCATCTCCAAAAGTTCCTTCTAGTCAGCTTCACAGCTGCATGATCATCTCACCTAGTCCAAGGGTGCACAGACCAGCACCATGCTCCTCTCTGCACTCAGCATGCCAGAGAGCCTAAGAATAACACTGCTGGCTGCACCCCAGCTGCCAGCCCTGAGCAGGGCAGCTCCACTGGCTTGGGAAGAGCTGTGCCAAACTAGCTGAGGATCTGGGTGCAACAGGCAGAGCAGAGAGAAAACCACTTCATTTCTGGCACAGCAGTAGAGGAGTGCCCTGTCTATGGGAGGGAGGAAGGGAGAGGTGTCCCCTCCGTCTTTCTTTTATAAAGCTCCTCTAGACACTCTGAGAGATGATGTCTCCACAGCATTTGCAGAAAGCTGAGACCTTTGTCTGCTGCAGAAGTGAAGGTCTAAATTCTTTTTTTCCCCTCTATCAGTACTGATCCACCACCAATAATGGCATGGTAGATACAGGTGTCTTTCTTGGGTTCAAAGCCAGTATCTTTTCCTTTTTTTTTCCAAACACACAGACACACTCTCCCTGTATCTTGATAACAGAGATGCTGACACTCTCCCACACAGTTGTATTTCCCCCTGTCTTTGAACACACCACAGAGGTACAAAACAAATGCACCATGTGAACCACTGCTAAGGAGGGGGAGGTGAGGTTTCAGATATACCCAAGCTGCTGAACACCTTTTAGATCTTAAACTTTTTCATTCACAATAGCCACTCTTCAGAGAATTTGCTTAGCATACAGATTTTTATTTTTTATTCATTTTAGAGTCCACATTTTCATTTTACATGCTGAAAATTACAATTAATGCTACTCCTATGGAGCTGTGATGAGTCCTTGCAGAATAAAATGAATTTGTGAGACCAATCAACTGGGCTTCTGTTTTATGATTAATTGTACAAAAGCCATTTTAACTGTACAGCATTACACCTCTATGTGTGAAGAAACAGCAAGAGTAATATATGTATTTCGTGAAGATGGATATATTTTCAGAAATTATTCTCTATTGTGTGATTGTATTTCTTTGAATTGTATTTACTAAAAACCTTTTACTTGTATCTGTTTTCTACCAAAAACCCTACCTTCTTCCTTCTTATAGAAGTGCCTCTTCAAAAGAAATATGGGTAATTTCCCATGCTGAGTTCCATGCAGCAGGAAAGACACAAGGGTAATTGATATGTTAGAAGCCACAAAAGCTCCTGAGAATGGTCACATAGGAATTAGGACTTGTCCCTCCCAAAAAAAAAGTCAAGATCAATAGTTCAGCTGAAGTGCATCTTCACCAATGCAGAAGGAAATGGAAGCAATTGAGGAGGAGGAAAGCTGAGACATAACTGCTATCAAGGAAACATGGTGGGACTCACATAACTAGAAAGCTGTGATGAATGGCTAAAAACTCCTCTGATGGGAAGAGTTTATCAATGAAACTTGATTGGGAGGTAGCCCAGTGTGTTAGGGACAGTTTTAGCTGTCTAGACCTCAATGATGGTGGCAAGAGGGTTGAGTTTATGGGTAAGAATCAGGAAGAAGACCAACAATGTGGATGTCATGGTGGGAGTCTGCTGGAGACCACCCAAGCAGGATGGAGGTGCAGACAGAATGCTCCAGAAGCAGCTAGGACAGGTCTCACAATCACTAGCCTTTTTCCTTGTGAAGGACATCAACTTACTGCATGTCTGCTGGAAAGGCACTGCAGCAGAGAGGAAGCAGTGTAGGAGGTTCCTAGAGTGGAAGGTAAGGATGCTGTGAGGTCATGCAGGGAGAAAATCAGAATGGCCAAAGTCCAATGAGAATTTAACCTGGCTACTGCTCTAAGACAGTGGAAAAGGTTTCTATGAATATGTTAGCAAACATTAACTGGGCTAAGGAGAATCTCTATTTTTTATTGGATGTAGGGGGAAACACCGTGGCAAAGGATGAGGAAAAGGTTGAAATACTTCATGGCTTCTTTGCCTCAGTCTTTAATGCAAAGTCTAGTTGTTCTCTGGGTACCCAGCTTGGGTTTAGTCCCACTTTAAACCCTCTTTTTGTTTTCTTGTGGATGTTTTGAGGGGCTTTGTCTTTTTGATTTTGCAATGTCATTCCAGTTCTTTGAGTACATTTCTCTCAACTGTAGTAGTTTTTCAAATGAATGCTCCTGATCAGGTTCAACTCAGACTGTTGTTGTGGACCAAGCAAGGTAAAGTAAAAGGGATAAAACTGATGTTAATGCACATGAGGTCCCTGTTGCTTTGTACAGCAAAGAATGGGGTTTCATACACGTGAGGGCAGATTCCAGAGGCTCAAAGTGCACTGCCAACTTAGGACATGGCAATAGACAGCACTTTCCACTAGAGGCCTTTCTTTTTTAAACCTGAAAAATGTGTTGTATGTATGAGTATATATTAAATATAGTGATGCAGATATCAAGACAGTCACATCAATTTCTATCACAGACTACTGAGGCAGTCACACTGTTTCTTAAAAGAATATCACACAGTTGCTAAAGTCTCAGTAACTGCTCTTTTCATCATCAAAATAGATTTAGACATTTTTAAGAACTGTATTGACTTGGCTGACAGTAACTGACTCTGAATGACTACATCTATATTTAGAAATCTCTGTACACACAATTTACTGCACCACAATGACTCTTAGTATTCAAACATTGTTTCCAGAAGTGATGGCTTGCACCAATTGCTAGGATTCATCATATCAAGTCACCAACAAAATATTTCATTGTGCTTCTCATTGCCCTTAATCAGCAAGCCTCAAAACCCAAGATACTGCTGATATTCTGGAAAGAAGAAATTAATACATGTGCAGACTAGATAGATGCATATGCATACATACATCATGTACTTTCTACATTTCTAAACATTAAAACTTTCTGCTTGTTTTATTTATTATGATACTGAAGAATAAAGTCTTTACATGCAAAATATGACTCAGGAGATCTGCAAGCAGCTTCCATCCTGAGACCTGTCTGTGGAGTCCGGTTTACACATAAATCTAAGCATTACAGAAAATTTTCACTTCTGGTTGGAAAGAGGACAATCACAGACTGAAGATCAGGGCACAAGAAACAATTACAGTAGGCAAATAAAGTCAGCTGAGTTTTCAAAAGCCACAAAGTGCTTAAAACAAATCAGACAGAACAAATCTCTACCCCTTATTTTAAGAACATTCACTTGTTGTATTAATTTCTTGCCTGTCTTTGAAGATAAAAACAAAATATAAATATTAATCATCTTATTTCCAGTGTGGAATTTCACAGTAGGATCTTATTAATAAAGACTCAAAGATAAAAACAAAATATATTTAAAATAAATTATGTCATTGATTCAGTAGCTTGTGCAACTGAAATAAAGCCATATTGTCTATTCTCATCATTCAGGATTTACTCTTTATATCTTGATGCTATCCCAGACTTCAGTTTTTGTACATAAGGGTACAGAAATAGCAAAGAGAGAGAAAACTTTTGGGAAAGTTTTGTTTCCACTCCTTCCAAAGAACTGTTGTCTGAAATCCATTCAAATGTACTTGCTTCTCAACAGTTAACACTTTTAAAGTAACTTAAATCCAGGTATTATAAATTACTTTATGAATTAATTTTAGAAATGCCCCTGAAAAGCAGAGGAAGTTTGAAATAAATTTCTAGAATATAATTTCTAGTCTGCCTTAAAATTAGTTTAGGCAGGATTTTCCTGTATGCCTAATCATTTATTTGAAGACTTAGCCTGCATATTTTTGGCATTCTTTCCTAGGAAAGATTTTGGGTAGTGTGTAGAGCCTATTGGTAAGTGGAAAATAACAAAAATACAGAGCAAACTGATCAGGCCCAAAGGTTGGTTTTAATTAGGAATTTTTTGCTTACTGCATTCCTTAACATGCTAGTGATTCTAATTATTACATGTCACTAACATCCAATCTCCCAAAAAGACAATTCCTTTTTTTCAGAGCAATGTAGAATATCACATACATTATATATAATAATACATATCACATATCACAATATTTCACACAGTTCAATAAAGATACATATTTGTCAAAAGGCTGCAGTTTATGCAGA
>NW_026612895.1:0-25003 GCF_029582105.1 Oenanthe melanoleuca | reverse complement strand
CTTTGCCACATCCAATGCCAAGCAAAATGGAGGGGGAAAAATGACTGATGACTTCCTTTCATTCCTAACATTGTCTTTAATAAAGACTGTCCTGTTGTTTTATTTTTGAAATTTGCAAGGAAGGGAGAGCATCAGTAAATACAATAACTAGTGTGGTTCAAGGTTCCTTCAGTGTGAGAGTAGATAGAGTTTGAAAGAGTCTCCAGATTAGCAGAGCAATTTGGGGCAGGAAAAACATAATTATAGTTAGATCAGTGGATTGCTTACTTCAGCAAAGTTGCTGTGGGCAGTTCTAAACCCTGGGAACTTTCCAGACTGACAGTCACAGTAAATATTCAATCTCAGAGACAGTTTTTGTCTCGGAGACACTGTGAGGTGTGAGAATAAAAGAACCTGCAGTACCATTTTCACTGTTCTACTGACCTTACCATCCTTTATTTCCAATTAAATGTAAGACACTCAGACAGTGATGCTTATCTCAAGTGCAGTAAAGACATCAGCATGCATAGCTGGTAAGCTGCGCATGCCACAAAATATGTTGAGTATATTTTTATCTGGAACTGATGATGGTATTTTTCTTGATTACAGATGAAGAGGTAGAGTTGGAGTGCAGCCTTGACAGAGATATAAAGGACTGCCAAAGAGTGTATTGGGAAAGAGAGTTCAAACCTGTGGCAGAAAAACTTCGTGACAGAATTCAAAGCCATCACTCTTCCAGCTGAGTCTATCACTCCATTTTAATCAGTCGGGGCTTTTTTGTTGGGTAAATTTTGTATTTCTAATATACCTATACATTGCCATTGGTAAGCTTGTTGGAGAGCATGACTGTTTAAAAAAAAAGAAGTTAGAAAAGCCTGGCATTTATGTACTGGATGCTATCTTTTGAAGAGCTCGTATGAAATTTTTGCATGTGTTTTACAATATACTTGAGCTGATGAAGCAGCTGTTCAGTGTGACTTGTCTAGTATTGTTTCTTGACTGGAAAAATGAAACAAAAATATTTGCTGGACTTCTAATTTTTAAAAGGTGAGTTATGAGTGAGCACTGGAACTTCTGTGGTACCAAAAAATTCGTTTTGCAAACGAATGTTATTTGACAGGAGCCACAGACTCCTGCAGACTTTGACACACTTTTACCTTAAGAAACTTCTGTGACAGAGTGCTGTTGGGACATTGTCCTCTGTTCCTTCATGATCTTCACTCTTCAGATCAGACATGTTTGTGGTCAGGGAAAGTTACCCCCCTTTCCTTGGGAGAGCCCCCTTTCTTCTGATACTGGGGGCTAGGGTCTAGGGTATCTCAGCTAACCCTGCTGCTGCTTTAATGCTTGTGGGATGTACGTCTAGCTGTGCTGTCTTGACTTGGGACTTCACATCTTTTGGCAAAACACCGATACCCTGATGTCAGAGAAGATTTTACCTTCTTTCAGTTGGTCCCACACTGCCAGAAGCCGCCTGTGTGCCCTCTGCTTCTCAGATTTCTTGTCCAGCTGTCTCCCCTGAAGCTGTGTCCCCATCTGTGGGGCCATAAGGGACCTCTTCTGCCCTGTTTATCCTGATGGCTATGGCTCCAGCCTGGCAATCTCTGCAGACTGGAGTGATTTGCTGGGAGGCAGCAATTCAAAGCTCCCTCAGTGGCACTGTTCTCTTTACCTTTGGTAGTGCCCAGACCTCTGCTTCCAGGTGAGGAGAGGCAGCGAGGAGGCCAGGAAGTACAGCCATAGGAGAAGGGCAGCAAGACTTCTTTCCTAGTTTAGATCCCTGCTTTTATGGGGCAGGGAAAGGAAGATTTTGTGGTCCAGGTTTTGGGAGTGAAGAGGAAACTTCGGTGGAAGTGATAAAATTTGCTCCATTCTTTGTGTCTCAGAGGCTCAGGTGTTACTTGTGCCCAGCAAGGCTCAGCCCTGCTTTGGGAGCTTGTGTGGTAGCAGCTGCTGTCACTGCAATCCACAGGAGAGAAGTGCTCAGCATTCAATGCGATTTGGCTCCAACAACAGCTCTGCTCAGCTCAAAAATATCTCAATTATCATCCCTTTTTAATTTTAGCTGAAGTTGAAGGGAAGATAAATGACTTCAATGTCCCATTTGTTTCTGGGAGAAAAGAATGGATTTGCTTTGAGAGAGTATTAAAGAAAGGATGATGGGTAAGTAGTCCCTGTGGGGAAGAAGCTGGAGGCATTTGTTCCTGGCATTTGTGTCACAGCAAGGCAGGCAAACACCCGACTGTGCAGGGCAGGATGGGGGCACTGGAAAGGTGCCTGTGGCCAAGCCCTGTCAGCAGGACTGATCAGAATTGACAAGGGCTGTCTCTGTCACAAGGCAGCTGGAACTGACAGCAGGCTCAAGTCAAGGTGGTACTTGGGCAATTAGGATATGTTCAAATACAACACTAATTATGTCATTATTACTGACCAAACTGTAACCAAGAGCCTGAAGTGCTGTGTCTGCAGCACAGGGCAGAGCTGGGGATCCTGGGACAGCCACCGTGTGAGCTCTGGCCTTTATGCAGGAAGAGGCACGTTCAGAGGAGCTGGATTGAGAAGAGGGGGCAGCACAGGATTCTTGAGCACCCCTCTCGTCGAGCTATACCAGCCTCAGTCTTCCTCTGGAGAAAAACCTGTGAGTAGTAAGAAGAGCCCCAGAATGCTGGATTTCAGATAAGTTCTTACAGCATCATTTACCATGTGGGTATCTGCCACAGACCTCAGCACAGCAGCTCTCTCATGTCCAGGAGCCTATTCCTGTTCTCCTTGGGATGAGCTGCCAGCACTGCAGCTGCGGTGCACGAGAGGCTGCTGCACTTCACAGCCACGGGCTGGGGCTCTGCCAGAGCTGCCCGGGGGTACTGGGCAGCGAGTTGGAATTGCCTGCAGGTTGTGGCTTGTGCTCTCATGGCAGCTGTGACCAGATAAAGCCACTCACACACAGATCCACTGCAGTGTTTACTGCTTGGAAAGCGAGAGGGCACTTGGATGTGGCTGGAGAGCATAGGTTGGAAATGGCCAGTTTGGGTTTCTTGGAAAAATTAAGGCCTTTGGCCTCAGAAAGCTCCTGGAAACTCAAGTGCTGCAGGAACTGTTCACAGCCTGGAAAGGCACAGCTCAGCTGTACAATGCCCTTAAGACAGGAAAGTTTTGCTCTGTTTTTGGAACATTAAAAATCCTGTATTTTCAGTTAAGAGGAAGCACCAGATGCTTCCTGTTAGTCACAATTTTTGACAGTTTATTAATCTTTCTCCCCCAGATCGTTTTAGATATTTTAGCTTCTTGAACTGTAAACTTAAAACTGTTCTCAGAAAGTTCTGTAGAAAGAGAAACCAGTCTGAGATGAGACCCAGGCCAGAGGACAAAAATTAAACTGATGCTGCTTGTGGGCTTGGGAAAATCCATTTCACAGAGTCACAGAAAATCATACAATCAGCTGAGCTGCAAAGGACCCATCAGCATCACTGAGTCCAACTCCTGGCCCTGCACTACTCACCCCAAGAATCACAACTTGTACCTGAGAGCCTAGTCCAAATGGCTGAAAATATCAGCAGTACAGAAGAGGTTTTCCCACTACAGTTAGTTAAGCTCTTAGCTCTGTTTCTGAACTTTTCCTCCCACCATTTTAGACTCAGTTAAAAAATTCATGGCTTATGATTTTAACTATGTTTGCTCAGTTACTGTTTCAAACACTTTAAATGGTCTTAGAACCCGTAAGAACAGTTAAACTACACAGAAACACCAAGAGAAAAAGTTGTTACCTTTATTTCAAAAATACCAGTAATACTGACAAATTTAAAAAGCAATTCACACTCATACAAAAGTATTCATGTGTTCTCCAAAACCACTGTATATTAAATGTCAGCATTTAAATCATGTTTTGATTTACTAAAAATAGATGTTTTTTAGCCTAGTTATTTAAGCAACTGCAAAAATCATTAAGACCAGCGTTGGGCATGTAATACAGTAGGACTGTTTGGCAGTCTAGAACAACATTCCCACACCTTGTCCTAGCTCCTTCTTGGTTCATCCGTGAAAAGGAGGACAAGAAGCTACTTGACACTTTGTGTAGGTAGATCTCTAAGAAGCTCTGAGGACTCCAGTCCCCTTCTTTCCATAGGAAGACCATTGCACTTTGGAGCTTACGAAATAATGCTGAACAAACATCCTGTTTTTTAAGGCTAAACTAGTTGAGAAAATTGACTGCTATCTTTCAGATTATCAGTGTGGACAGAGGAGGTTTAGTTCTGATTAAACAGGGAATCTAAATAACAAGGCTTTTTTGAAACCACACACAGTAAAGGCTCAGACAATAGCAGTGCTCACGTTCACTTCTAGCTCAACTGGAACAGCCTGGGTCTGTTCACTCCACCTGCACAAATAGCAGCATCAAGATTTTCTAAAATTATTCTCATAGGGAAAGCAAATGGCATCAAGTCCCAGTTCTTTTCGTGCTCCGACTCCCACAGTATTTGCCTTAACACAAGATCTATGTATCTATGGTTTGCTATATTGCCACAAGTTCAGAGAATGTCCCGGGCTGTCTAAAGCCAAAATACCATGAGCAGGCAGCACTTCTGCACAACCCTGTCTGTCAACTGCCAAGCGTTCGCTGCCCAGTGGCAGCAATGATATTCCAAACATGGAAATAGCTGAAACTAAAGGAGTTATGGCACAATGGGCATCTTATAGCTACTGTTGGTCCTGAGGCTTCATATCTTCCTCTGCCATACTGCAGCTGCAGAACATTCCAACGTCGACAGGCAGCCAGAGACATCAGGTCATATAGCGAGTAATAGCTCTCAGAGCATAAAGTAGTTCGGCTTGCATCCGAGCTTCTACCAGAAGCAAATTTACATGGACCTTCAGGAGAGAGGAGAAATTACGCTTTAGCACAGTGCTCACCATCATATGCTGCACCAAGGGAAGCCTCAGGGCTCTGGATGTTGTGCTGGTGCAGCAGCAGGAGCAGGGGAGCACTGCCCATGTCACCAACCCAGACCTTGCTGTGGAGCTCACAGAGGGGGGCAGAGGAACCAATGCCACACTTGGTGCTGTGGCACAGCATGGCTCTGGCTCATGGGCACACTTAGGTAGGGCTAGAGCCATAGGAAGAGGAATTCATCCTTTAGCAGACCAGATGGTTTAGCAGGAAAAAACGGACAAGCTTTCAAGCACACAAGCCATTCTTCAGCAGCACAATTATGCAGAGCTTGTTCAGTTTTGATGAGGCTAATGAGTAAAGGCAGAAGGGCACTGAATACCTGTGGAGCAGTGGGTGGGGCTAACAAAGGCAGAGGTGATGAGGACATTTGCCCCTGGGGACTGAGAGAAACACACAGGCAGCTACCACCTGAACAACACGGAGTGACTGGCCAAGGTGAAGCACCAGTAATACTCTGAAGTGCCATAAACCTACTATTCCTCCAGAGACACAGGTGTTCAGTAGCTACTGGAGGTAAGAATTTTAGTTCCCCAGATCATCCCCTCAATGCCTTTACTGCATGTCTTTGAGGATGAGATCAGAAACTTGTGGGTGGCAGGGTGTGAAAGTATCTTCTCGCTGACAGCAGGTTGCTGTGAGTTTGCTCTGGCATGTAAGGGTTGTGTGTGGTTTCAGCTGCATGATCTCCATGAGGATGTATGTTCAATGACACATATGGGAATGAGCCTTGGATTTTGATGGCTATGGAGATGCAAAGTTTTGGGCTTTAAAGAAGGATTTGTGTGCTTGGAAAGGCCATCAATCACAGTCTAACCAAAACATAGGCACTGTTTTACTTGAACCATCTTAAATCATTGTAGTTATAAGACCCTGCTTTAAGGGGTTTATCAAAAACTAGAACCTCTAATAAATTATTGATTTCTGCATTTTTTTTGCTTCAGCATTGAGTTTAAGTGAGGCCAAGAAATACCTTTCCAAAGAAAAACTGAAGGATACAAACTTAGTGGATTCAATATCTGGGAGTTAACAGCAGGAAATATGACTAGGAGGTGCAATTCAGACTGTAACCCAGCAGCAGAGCTTTTGGGCTTTAACAAAGAAACTGCTTTGGGGCTATCCATGCCAGAAGGACCAGGGGACTGGAAAGACCCTGGGCAGCCAGAGCTGTTCCAGGTCTGCTGCCAAAGGATAGATGGATGTGTCTTGCACCACTTCCCTGCCTCTCTGGGATACAGACAGTACTGACTGCAGTTGAGGTGAAGCTGTACCATTGTCATGTCTAACCCCCTGTACTGCTCAGAGCTTGACCAGTCCATGTCAGCTCTTAGCCAGCACACAGGCAGCAGGAAAGGGGAGATTATTTCACCCTGGGAACACGACACTTCCCAATGACTTGACTGTGAGCAGAACCCCAGGTGCATCAGCTAAAGCTTAAGCTGTGTTGCTGTCAAGGAGACACTGATCTGGGGCCCGTGGCTGTCCCTCAGCCTGCACACCAACTGTACCTTCTCAGAGTGTTCAAACTGTCTCCAGAAGCTATCATACATTCTTTTTGTGGTCTTTTCAGGAGTGCAAACCACAGTCTTGATATAAACTTTAAAGCTGCGGTCCAACAACTGATTAATTTCACCATAGTCATAATCATCGTATCTGTTTGGAATTGAAAGAAAAACATTTTCAAGCAGCAGTTACTTCACTTGCATTGTTTCAAGTTCCTATGGCAAAACAAATTATTGAGTAAGTGTAGCACTAGTGGCCCTCCCCCATAAACAAAAATATGTTTAAAAATACATGGATGTTTGCTTAATAAATAGTTGTGGTTCAACCCGAGAAAGAAAAGCCAATGTGTTTCAACAAAAACAGTAAAACTGACCTTATTCCAAACATACAGTGAATATAGTTCCAAATAGCTCGTCTTAGCATTGAGGTATCCACATCTTTGTGCATGGCCATTGTGTTGTAAGTCAGATTATAAGCAATATGGAACTTCTCATCAAGTAGTTGTCCTACATCTGGATAAAGACGATTAACCAAGGAATAGCCATGGTCTTCCCAGGAATAATCCTTAGAGTAAGAAAAAATGCAGAATGGAGCATTTCAGAAATGAACTTGTGAAGACCCAGAGCTTTAATATAGTTACAAATCCCAGGGCAGATATTTCACTGGGGGTGGAGGTTGTTCACTTGCTGGTTTTAAGCCTCACCCATGGGGCAGTTGAGAGCACAGCCATTTCCAGGTTTGGTATGTGGCACAATGAGCAGGTTGTTCCCTAAGCCTCTTGGCAGCAGCCCCCAGCCCTTTACCTGAACACGAAAGGTGGGCACGTGCATTCCATGTCTGGAGAAGTCTTTGTAGCCATAGCTGGTATCCTCAAAGTGACGAGACACATCTCTTGTTGCTGCAGATTCTTCATCTTCTGTTAATGGCAAATAGAATTTCACACCATTTGGAAAGAACAAATTGGAAGTGTATGAGCAAAACTCCTGCAAAAGAATGGGTCCCTGTGCCTTTTAATCAAACACCCATATTAAAATCCTCTGGTACAGCTCTGTGACTGCACCTATGGTGTTCAGAGGCAACTCCTTGAAAAACACTCAGGCTTTTTCTTACAGACAAAAATCTTTTTCTCCCTTCTGTTGTGCTGCAGTCTTCACCCTATCCCCTAAATCTAGGGGACATTCTTCCCCTAACTCAAAAGGTCTGTAAAAATGTCAGGGGAAAAATCTGATTTGGAACAGAGAGCTTATTAAAAAAAAGATTTCTGAGGCTTCTATGCCAAGTTTGTCTTGGAGGAAATTGTATTGAAAAGCCCATGACAACCTTAAACGTGTAATAGATTAAGTGTTGTCTCTCAGTCATCTGAAAGTAATGTTTTGTACACTTAAATAGCAAAGCATGTCAAGTATCTTGTTTTTACAGCATCTTGCAGGATGCCTAAATCTCCTGTGAAACTTCTAAAACCCTCAAGAGAGAGATTCCATTTCTTCTGGATATTTCTATAAAATATTGGTCAGAGAGTGTTATGGTGTGTCTGCGAGCAGCCACAAATCCTGGCACTACTTTGCTTTTAAGTGTTCCTGGAAGAAAACAAGGAATCCCTAATCTTGATTCCTTCAAAGAAACGGTAATGTTTCTGAGACATCTAATAGCACTTCTTTCCCCTTTTGCAGGAGGATTTCTTCAAATAATTTGGAAAAGTCTTAATAAATACATATACAGACTGCACTACCTGAAGAACACACGAACATGCTTTCTCTCTTCTCTCTTTCAAAACGCGTGGCCATCTCTTCTTGGCTGGCTTCCTCTTCATCTCTGCACTCCTGCAGCTGCTTCATTTTCTCCATAAGAGCTTCAACTTCACAGACAGACTCTGTAGACTAAAAAGAAGAGAAAGGTATTTCATTTTCATGCAAAAGGAACTGACAATGATGGCAGAAATTGCCAAGCCAGAAAGTTTAAACACAACTGAAGTTCTTTACATCTTTAAATACAGATTTTTCAAGGAACAGTTTTTGAAAGAAACCTGTACTGACCCAGTGGTTTACATTTAGTCATCATCTTTTCTCAATTAGATCCCTAGTATTTTTAGCATGATTTAAAAATCACAGCATTTTGGAACTAGCTGTTCTCACACTAAAATTAGTTACTCTTAGTCTAAATGTTCAGCAACTGAAAAACAAGGAGCTGTAACAGAAATTCTGATAGAGGAAGTAACCACAATTTAACACTCAACTGTATTTTCCCCTCCTTTGCTCACAGAGGAGAAACATTGAAGGAAAAAGGAAGGGTGAATATAAATGCAGATTTAATGAAGCCTCAAAAGAAAGCCAGTGCAAGATAATCATCTTTCACAAGAGCTGTTTTAACACCACAAGAATTCAGTAATTGATCTTGCAAACTTTCATCAACACCGAAATAAAGTAAAATTATCTTTAATTTATACAGTTCTGCCCCTGTCCTCCCTGCCTTTTGCAGTTTGCTCCTTCAGAAAGCCAGAAAGTTCCATCAAACAAATTTAAATGCCACCCACACCACTGCAGTAAAATATCACAGGCAGGCATCTTGCAGTGAGAACACCCTCATGGCTGTTCCTAAACCAACACTTAGTGCACATCATACTTTTCACCAAGGGAAAACAAGTCCAGATCAGCCTAACTACTGCAGGCAGGAGAGGGTGTTTTAAAGAGTGACAAAGTTGTGAATGATCTGTTAAGAATGATCTGTTGTGCATGACAAACACCTCAAGGCAAAAAAGTCAGAGCCTGGAATCAAAGGAAGAGCCAACTTTCCACTGCACTGATGAAAAACGCATTCCTGGCCACTGCTGCTCAGGACAGTGTCATGAACTAGCTGAGGCTGGGACTCATCTCAGTTCACCTTCATGGATGACAGGCAGAAAAAAAAGACAACAGGTTGTGTCTGTTTCTCCCTTTGGTAGCTTTGCCCAGCTTCCCAATATCATTTCAGATTCTCCTAAGTGCATTTTTTTCAATACCCACAATTGGATTAGGCTCATCAATCCCACTCTCAAAGAATGAAAAGAGACAGGCACCCTCCACATATTAAGAAATGACTACTATTGGAAGAGATTGTTTGTTCAGACACTTACTGGAATACTTCCAGCTTGGCTGGCATGGATTTCATCCACCCCGTGGTAACCATTTGTTATATCACATATGCAATAGTTACTGACAGAGGGGGGCCTGAAGGTGTGACCCCCTTCACAGTCGATCTCTGGGCTGATCCCACAGCCAAACGTGAAGGAAGCAAGGGAGTGGTAGTGTGTAAGGAGAACAACTGCATGGATCAGCTCTGCCAGGGACCAGCTGTTCTCTTCAGTCTTCAAAAGTTGCTTTAAAAATAATGCAAGACAAAAGTATTAAAGTAATTCATTTGACCCCACTTTAATGCAGTTTACCAACACATTTCTTTGCCAGGTAAAATTATTTTTCTGACATCAAAACGTGCTTCCAACTCTCTGCTGCCATTAGTGTGCTCAGTGACCTGTTACCAGGTGACCTGCCAGACCTGAGTGGTTAAGCCACAAAGAATACAACTTATCTCCCCTCTCTATCCCTGGGCAATTGATTAAGTTGGGGTTTCTCTCTTGCACCTTTTGGTTTCTATAGAGGCCATAGTGACTTGCATTGACATTTCACATCTCCAACAAAAATGCAACTACAGCTGTTGCATGTTTGTTCAAATGCTCTTTACAGCATCAAAAAACCCAGGCAACTCCTTGCAGATCAGCCATGTGAAAACCTGGCACCAGGGCCAGGCTCCCTCCACCTTGTCCCTGTGGTGGAATGCTCTAGATTTGACAAGAAACTTCAAACCAAACTTCCCCTTAAGGCAGGAAAGTGTGGGAGGTTTGGGGCCTTCTGGCAGAGTGTGCACCCTCCCCCACAGCCTCCAGCTGGACCTGTCACCACCTCCCACCAGGCCAGGCAGCACCCAGAAAGTCCCAGCACCCACATGCTCCTTGCTAAGGGCACAGAGGACAGCAGAGGGGGTGGAAGAAGTAGCCCCTTGGTGGTTTGTTGGTGCTGCAGTCCTGGCTGTCCTGTACCACCACCACTCCCCTGGGCAGCTCTGCCAGCCTGCTCCCTCCTCCCAGCCTGAAAACTCAGCATTTGAACTGGCAGCAAGCCAGACAAAAATGTGGTGGCTGGTGTTCTGCCTGACCTCTGGCAGCATCTCAGAAACACCCAGGGGTTCTGGCACACAGGTGGAGGAGGGAGGTACATATCTGAGCACATCGTCATTGCACCAACAGAATTACAACATGACAGGGAAATTTCAGTGTGTTGTAAATTGAATTTGTTACTCATTTAAGAGCAGTTATGATCCTGTTAGTTTTACACAACAGGGCACAAGTGATACTTTATCATGCAATGATGTAGAACTGAAATCAAAGTCATTACCACAGAATATCTTTCACCCTATCTGGCTCTGAACCCCAAGAATCTGTGATTGCTTTACTGAAAAAAGGGGACATTCACATTACTCCATGAAAGACCTACCTCGATATGTTCCTTGGTGATAAGCCAGGGTCGGTGAGCCAACATTTTGTTCAGTTCTCCTAAATTTTGCAATTTTTGGGGTGCATTTTCCAGACCATTCAACCATTTAGGGTCTCCACCGACATGAAGGAAGTCATTCACATGGAGGTTAACAAGGTAAGAGCACTGATGTCGTGCTGCAGCCTAGAAAGGAAAACAGTGTGATGCAGAAAACAATTACAGAAAGTTAGTACCTTATGACAAATACTGTAAGTCATTATTTCCTCAAAACATCCAAGAATAAGATTTGCACTGATCAAAGACTCAAGTAAAAAAAGATTTCTGAGATTAACACATCAGCTTGTTTTGATTATTGTTCTCACCAACACAAATATCCCTTGTTCATACACACCATCATTATGCTGGCTAAAGGTGCAACATGCCTATACCCAGGGAGAAATACAGGCATGGATTTATTACATGTCCTGAAGCAAGTAGTCCATACTGCATCAGACTCCCCAGGGGGAAGAAGCCATCTCTAGCTGCACATTTACCAGCAACAGTCAAAAGCAGGTTTTAGATTGAATATGGCAAGAGAGACTACAAGCAGCTTCTCAGCAAAGAAAGGCTCAGTATCATTTACTCCAACACTTTCTGCATCAAATTAAGACACAGCCAAAACTTTAACTTCAGCAAGCAAAAATCATTGCACTGGCAGAAACCTTGCTTAGAATTTACATATTTAGGAATGCATGATGGAATGAACTATTGAGTTAGAGAAGGGTGCATGTGGCAGGACACACACACAAGAACAAGCTTTCTTGAGAAACAGTTTCTGAGATACTAAGGAAGCCAATAACAATTGTCTCATTTCTATAGCACACTTTTTCCCTCTTTCTCACAGTCCTACCAAATCTATGAACATAAAGTGCTGCTCTCCTGAAACCACCTGTAAAGCAGACACCAACAAAGCCACTCTGCTTTTCCCTTAGCTGCTGGTGAAATGCCCTTCCAGCTAGAAACAGCAGCACACAGCAACCGCTGCTGTCAGGCAGGACCCGAGTTTGCTGGTGCGTACCATTATCCCGATGTAGTGCCGGTAATGGAGCGGCAGCGGGCCATCCATCTGCAGCAGATAGTGCTGAGTTTTCAGAAAGCTTTCCAGATACTGCGGGTGGAAAACCATCACCAAGGTGACGTTGTCCAGTCGGCCCAGAGTGGCAAAAGACTCAGCAAACAGCGTGTGCATCGTGGCGTCCTCCTTTCCCACCTGAATTGTCTGATTGGAGAGAAAGAGCAATGAGCAATACTGTCCAAGTGCCACCAATAAATAAATATAATGCCACAGCTCCCAGAGGCCTCAAGTGAAAGGAATTATACTATAAATCTATTAATGGCGTTAAATCAGTGCACATAAGGCACATTAAATCCTTGTAATACCTCTAAAATGATCTCTCATTTAGGAGATCACAAGTGGTTATATCAGCAAAAGGAGATTTTTGGCTTTAGTCTCTCCCTAATATGACACTGACTTCTCATTTTTAACTGTCTCACCTTCGCTTTCTTGAATACCCCAGGTTGATCTTAGTTTACTATAACTAAAACCTAATTGAATCATCACTTTTACTAAAGGAAAAAGAGGGAAAGAAATAAAAAGCTAGTTAAGATGATGAAAGAAAAAAAAAAGGAAATTGAAAAAGACTAAAATTCCTAGAAAACCAGAGGCATATTACTATTACTTTTCTTCTGCTCCAAATTCTCTTACCAGACAATCAGGAGAGAAGCAGCAGAAATACTCATTCACAGCACTCTGGAGCTTCTCAGATTCTTCAGTGGTAGAGACAGCTCAAGAAAAAGCAGTCCCAGAGCAGAGGGGCAGGTACCTTGTGGACCAGTAGGAAATTACATCCGGATGTTCACAAGGAAACAGTATTAGGTTTCTCTCATACTAGATAGCAGCATGGGAGGGGTCATAACTATTCTAAAGCTCCCTAAGGCTCTCACTGTTCTGTACACTAGAACTGGCCAAAGTCTCAGGACTGAATGTAATCACTACTGAAAATGTTTTGCAGATCAGCTGTCCTGAAACCACTGTGGGCTACTATTAAAGTGATGTTCCTTAAAAGCATAAAGTTCACTATGTACTTGAAAACACTACCACACCTCCTTCTCAGGGATGAATCTGCTTGGTCCGTGTCCCAGTGGTCTAGGAATTCTTATTCCAAGTTCCTAGAAAAGAAAATTACACCACCTCAGCATTTAGCTATAAACATCTTTTTAACTGTGGTTGCAGGAAAGAAAAGAGTTCTCCATTCAGAGCTGGGCTTATTTGGGTACTTGTGGTACTCTTGCACAGGCACTTTTACTAGTACTGTTTGTACAAATGCAAATCATTTTTTTATACAAGTGCTTTATAATTAGCTGTGCTTGTTTACAGCACACTGCCCTACTCCAGCAACAAAAAGTTCAACAACAAAGGCCCTGTCAACCAAAGAAAACACACACAAATTTATATGCATGCACACACACACACACACACACACACTACAGAAAATTCTGCATAAAGCATACTTTGGCAGGGTGTCCAGGACAAGGAGTTCCGAACATGCCGGCTGCTGTGTGGTTATGCCACTGATACAAAACGAGGCTGCTGTGTGTGTGTACATCCGCAGCTCGCCAGCACACAACACCCCGTGCATCTGTCAGGAAATGAAACAGCTGTAACCCTAATCAGATTTCTTCTTCCCAACCTCAAAGAGCACTTAAACTGCTGAAAGTACCTGATCTACATTTGCATCTGCTTTCTTTTCAAGATAGGATAAAAAGCTATTCACATTTGCAGGAAAGGAGGGAGGGAGGGGAATTTGCTCCATCAGAACTGCAGCAGCCATGTCCTTGCACCCACTTGTGTGGATGTGTTATCTTGCAGGTAAGGTGGAGGCTGGATAACCCTGGCAGTTCACTACTTGTCCTCTCCTTCAGCTGGATGAAGCTTTCTGACAGGACTGTGGCACCCCAGGCCTTTCCTGCAGCCAAGGAGCAAATACAAGAAGACTTGGGTGCATTTGTGTCCTGGCCATTAACACTATTCCCTCTGGAAGGGGGGGAGCTGCGTGTCCCAGGGCGTCTCTCTATGTAGCACAGAGCAGCCCCCTGAGAAGGCACAGCAGGTTCCAGGGGACAGGTACCAAAGCAGGGCATGGCCTCACCTTACACTTTCACACATTCCCCCCATGCCGTCGCTGCCGAGGCCCCTCTGCCATTGTGTGGCACTTGCTGTAAACCAGCTCTCCTGAAGGGATTACTCCCCAGTGAGCACCTTGGCTTCCCCAGGAAAGATGGGAGCCCTGCCAGCTGATGGCATGGCACTCCTGCAGATGCAGGGAGACCTGGGATTAAAGCTGAGGATGGAGCTCAGTGCTAAACACTAGGCTTTATATAAACTAATGGTTTGGGCTCCTTATCCAAGCCCTCTTTCACAATCATCTTTTAGAACATACCCATTGCCTCTGTTCCTTAGCCAAACCCACCCATTTTGTGATGATACCAACTTCGTCCAGGTTCTCAAGCAGGTTTAGATGAATAAATACCATGATGAATAAAAACCATGCAGTGAGCCAGTCCAGGCCACACAGAGCAGAGAGGCACCTTCAGCTGGTTTAGGCCTCAAGAGCAGATGATGCCCCAAGAGCTGCCTGCCAAACACAGCTGTGGCTATTGGCCACATTTTCCCCACATAGGTAAAGGCTGTTATAAACATGCAATACTGGTTGCACTCACTACTGCACTTTCTCTCTTTAGCTGAGGTTTCTATTTGCACGAGTTCACTGTATGAGAAGCAATTTTATTAATCAGTTACTGTTTCCTGAACTTTCCCCTAAGATTAAAAAACAGCTTCAGACAGCTGGAAACAATGAGTGCAGACCTAAGGGGCATGCCAAACTCTTCAGACTCTGACAGTCTCCTTAAATCCTAAAGTCAAATGCCTTCATTTCTCAAGTCTTACTTGGATAAAGTAAGATCAAAGGGCACCTCTTACAAATAGTCTTTTCACTTTTTCCCCTCAATGTAGCTTTTTCCTGCTATGGGTCCCAACATACACAAGCAAGTTTTGCCTGTCAGCCAAGCAATGCCACTTGTAGGATGGAATTTATCAGCATCTCTCTTTAAAATTTCAGCAGAGCTTCTTATTTTCTATAATTACACTAGAGCAACATCTTATAGCCAAACAACAGCAAGCAAAAAGAGATCGTTTAAATTGTAAGCAGCATTTAATTTAGCAGATGTCGGCAGTTTGCCAGATGAAGCTCTCCAAGACAAATACCTTGAAGTTTAATTCTTGAACAACTGTTTTTCAGTCTTTCCTGTTCCCAGAACAGTTAGAAGAAGGAGAAAAAAAGCCAAACCCAGCTTTAAGAACCTGAGATCAGCAGACTGCTGATGTATTTTGCTCCACAATCTAAAATACATTACAATCAATACACTTCTATTTTTTAAAGTATACAGAGGTCAAACTTACAATTACACAGCATGTAACAGGTTCTATTACTCAACCATCCAAACCCTCGCTGCAAAGTGACTTAAGAGGTTTTTTTAATGATTAAATAAGTTGCTTTGTTTTCCATCAGGAGAGGGATCATCCCCCTGAGATCATGGCACCAGCCTAGTACTTGAGAAGCCTGGGGTCAAGGCTTTGTTGTGACAGAAACGTAACAAAGGATTTGTGAAGATGAGCCTGTTTCCCATCTGCAAAATGGGGGCTTCTTCCAGAGGGTGCTGAGAACAGAAACAACTTGCCATGAGGTGCACATTTAACACAGTCATGAGAGTCATGTAAAATCTGGCCCATTAGGAGCCTTTTGAAAACTTGTTCTTCAGTTACAAGCTACGACAGACCTTTTAAAAACTGTTTTCCCTCTCTTTTTCAGAAGCAGCATTTAATCAAGTTCTCCTAGTACTTCAGAAATAGCTGGGTGCTTCCAGCATCTCAGCATTTCAAATACTTGACAACACAGTAATAATTCTCAAAACAGTCCTAGTGAATCTCTCCTTAGTTCTGAATGTATTTCTATGCTTTGTGAGATCCTTCACTAAACCTCCATCTTCCAAATACACTCAACTCAGGGAGCAACACTCTCCCTCTCAAAGGCAAGACCTGCCTCCTGACCAGGCACACCACTACATCTCTCTCCTGCACCTTTCTCTTAAAGCACCATTTCCCCTGAAGCACCAACAAGCTCTTGGTGAAGCAGTTGTGTCCAGGACAAGCAGCAGCTGGGAAAAAACCTGTACTCCTTTTGGTTATTCCAAAAGTATAAGCAACTTTCACGCGATTCCAGGCCACAGAATTGCACACCAAAGTGACCTACTTAGTGACACATTCTCTGCATCAAACTTCTCCTGGCTCCTTTCCTCCTGTTTGTCAACCTCACCACACCACTTTCATTCAGCCTAGAAACTCTGCAGCTGAATACAGCTCAAAGCTCAGCAGAAAGCCAACCACAACTGAGGCTTAAGTTGCAAATAAATAATAACAATAACAACAATAATGGTGATGATGATGCATCAGACGCACTCCATCTTCAAAGCCAGAACATAAAAATCAGGTGGCTGCAAAGCTGAGCACCAAGGGTGGAACAGATCTCACCCTCAACACCCAGAAGCTCAAGCTAATGGAAGGAGGTGAGCCTTGCTGGGTGGCAATCCACTCCACTGCTCACCTTCCAGACACACCTTGATGGAGAAGCAAGACTTTAGCCACGTAAAAGCTGTATTGCTGTGTTGACAGAGACAACCTCAAAAAACACAGAAAAGCCTCCTCTTCCCCCAGATGTAATGTAACTTGTATTTCTGTACAACCATTACTATTATTTCCATGGGAACTATGTTCACCAGATATTTATCATTTCTCAATCTATACATACCCCACCACTGCCATATCAGCCCAGCATCACATCTCATGCATTTAGATAATTCAAGATTTCTGTGAGGTATCTCCCATCTAGGAGAAAAAAATCCCTGAGAAATGGAAAAGCTACACATCTTAGAGAAGCTGCTACAGAAGACTGGTGGCTTGAGCTCAAGTCACAGGCTAATGCCCTAACCATCAGACTGTGTGCCTGTTCAGAGACTTCTCAGCCAGGAAATGCTTTATGCAAATTTACACCAAGA
The DNA here is from genome assembly GCF_029582105.1 of Oenanthe melanoleuca. Taxonomy (NCBI): domain Eukaryota; kingdom Metazoa; phylum Chordata; class Aves; order Passeriformes; family Muscicapidae; genus Oenanthe; species Oenanthe melanoleuca. Next base: position 7,903 of record NW_026612895.1, on the reverse strand, counting down.
AACAGCACTGCAGAGCTGAGACAGAAAAGTTAATGAGACAAGTCTGCAAGCTTAATTATATACTCCCCAGTTACCACTTACTCTCACCAGTCTGGCTCAATTTGCACATTCAACTCCACAAGGACAGCCAGACCAGAAGTCTGTACTGCCTGCACATACATGCTCAGGGAAGACCACTCTAAAGCCTCAAACGTGTAAACTCACACAACGTAGAGCTCTTCTGTAGCTTACAGCCCAATTTTTAGGTAGCTTTTTTAAGCCTCTTCACAGGAACATAATTCCTGTCAAATTTATGTAAAAAGCCTGAGATAAAAAGTTGAACTGCAATTGTGTAGAAGAAGTTTGCAAATACTTAAAGTACAACACACATTACCTCTGCTAGTAATAGAACATCAGCTGCTTTGGCTCTGATTCTCTTTAAAATGTAAGTTAAAAAAAAAAAAAGTCTAAACAAAAACCCAGTATCAGAAATTTCACTAGAAACGCTGAAAACAGAACTAAGCTACAAGCCAGGTCACAGAGCCTCTGGAACAGGAACAGCTATCTAACCTAAGCTACAGTTCTCTCTCCACTGTATGCCTAAAATGCTTTTTCAGATCCTTGTTGGTTCCTCACTGTTGGTTCCTTGCAGCTAGAGCTCTGCCCCTTATCACAAAACCTCTCCCAAAACTCAGTGGTAGTTCTGTCCAATGAATCTGGGAACTGTTATCAAATTGCTAATTTTCATTCAGGATTGATGAGCTATGACCCACAATGCTCACTCAAACAGCTTCCCTGGTATTAGCACAGCAAGTCATCTTGCTCCCCTCAAGTACAGCCAGTACCACTATCAAGCCTACCAGATTTGTATCTACCAGAAAGACTTTTTTACATACTTACTTAGGCTGTCTCTAAATGGCAAAGGGAACATTTTATCATAGACAAGCCACAGGCGAAGCAAAATGATAATTATCAATTTACTTCACTAAACTACATTTAAATTAACATCTTTATCTGAATCATCTATGTCCTGATTAAGCACTAAGTGCTGCTAGGTTCAAATTATATGAAAATCACACCCCATAATACAATATAAAACAATCTAATGTAATGAACCAGAGAAGGGAAATGAGATTGAGGTGAATTTTTTGGAGGTAACATTTTCCCAGACTAGTCATCATTTTACATAATCCAAGCGCTTTCCTACCCAAGCTTAGGGTTAAGAAAGGCACAATGAGCTGTGAGTTAAAAACTTCAACACAATCTCCCAGTAGAATTAACTCCTCCAGCATGCCTGTGCTGAAAATTCAACCTAGTATAATATGATTTGAAGCATGGGCATTAAAAATACCCATTTAGGGCTTTATAAGCTTATAGGATGAAATTCCCTTAAGCATGTACATGTCCAAGAAGGTTGTGCAGCATTTCCAAGGGAGATTTGGCACTTACCAGTCTAAGAGGCTTCATGCTGCTGCTGCTGAGCTCACTATGAACTGTCTGGTTCCTACTTCCCCTTTAAAGGCCACCGACAGCAAAATCTCACTGGTGGTGACACTGAGGCTACAAATGGAGTTTCCTTGTTTAGGACCTTAAAAACAAGGACTGGCACAACTGGCCCCACAGGACAAGCTGTCCCCAAGCTTAACACTCAGCTAAAAACTGTATTTTCAGTTCTGCCAAATGCAGTAGCTATTGTAGTTTCCATATTGGACAGAAAATTTTTAGGAAGAAGGGAATTAAGAACAAAGAGTCGTGATTAAATATATTTCTTTTCCTGTGCACAGAGAAATCCTACATATTTTCTAAATGTGGGGCTATGTAGAGCTGGCTGGTTTTCCTATTTTATTTTGTTCACTTAATCCCGAAGTAGCTGCAATTGGTGTGGCTTTCCCAAACAAACCATGATTCACATTAAAATGACAGAACAAAAGTTATCCTAGAAATAGTCATGTACTTCAAACTTTTGCACTAGTTCCATTTGCTGGGTATGTCAGACTGTCATTCAGCTGAAGCAACAGACATGTCTCTACTTGTACGGATTTGAAGAACTGGGAACAAGTACTCCCCCTCTGTTACAAAGCACTTTGTTACACAGACCTACCACTCTTCACTGGAATTAGAGCATGGCAAATGCTGAACTGCTCCTCTTTCATATGGAGTATGTTATTCTTACATTAATCTAAAGATGTAAATTACTTCAATTTCATTATAATTTCTCTGAATGTTTCGAAGTCCTTTGAAATACCTGATTTTAAAAACATCCCCATCTATTTTATGTGACTTGATTCAAGAGAGAAATCAAAGCAAGGGAGAGGGTGTCCAAGATCCCACACCTTGTTCACAATGGCAGGAATAAAAGCAAAGCCCAGGCTCCCCTGTCTCCATCTTTAGCACCTCTCCTCTGGTTGTTTTCCAGGACTGAGCGGTACAACTCCAGCTGTCTCAAGGTGCCTGCCTATGTGGTACCTACTCTTCCCCAGCAATAACAGCCCTTCCTGAAGTGGTTTTGTGACACAACTGCCTACAGTCCACAACCCAACTTACTTTTGATATGAGCTCACTGAAACTGAGGCTGAGTTTCAATGATTAGTGCCTACCTTTTTTTATATGGCATTTCTGTAATGAAACAGAAAGCATTATAGGGCAAAGTATTTCGAATGAATGCCTGCAATTTCCCTGCTGTAAACACTATTTAAATGCCAATAAATTGGTGACACAGAAGGAAACAGTCTAAACGTGACTGTTACAGTTTGCATTACATAGATTTTACTACCGGGTTATGTCAAAGCAAAGCATATATCCATATATATATATATATCCATATGTATCCATGAAGTACCGGATTACTCTAAATCAGAAAAATACAAGTACTGCAGCAACCTACAGCAGTTCTGATGATTTAAAAATTTCCCTTAAAAAGAAGAATCCTAACGTGGTGACACTAAGAAATTGACAAGAGGGATCCAAATCAGCAGGTTTATTCCTGCCCAAAATAACGTTCTTGACTTGCATTTGTTTGTAATTACAGCCCGCTCTTCTCCATGAGAAACACAAGACAAGCATTACTGTTTCAAAAGGGTAATCCAAATCTATGCCGGGCAGTTCCGAGGCAAAAACCACCTGGACGAGCCCAAGAACTCTGCAGAGGCACCCGGTTAGCACACACACCGGCGGAGCACAGCCCTCCTGGGACCAGCGCGTCGCGGAGGACAGCGACAGCATCCGCACGGTCACCGCAGGCAGCAGCTGCTGCTCATCCCAGGGCTGCACAGGACCTGCGAGCCCCGACCGACACCCTCCGGGCGAGGTAACGCAGGGAAACGCCGCTGCTGCCGCCGCAGCCCGCGGATGATCCGCAGGGGCTGCCCGCGCCCCCGCCCCTCCTTCCAGCAGGGATTTCTCCGGGGGATGCGCACAGAGAGAGGGACCCCCGGCCCCGGCGGGCTCAGCCCGCGGGGACACCCGGGCCACCCGCGAGTACCTGGTGCTGCCGGCCCGGCCTCGCCACCGTCCGGCCGGCGCTGCGGGGCTGCGGCTGGAGCTGGGGCCGGGCTCGCCGCTCTCGCAGCCCCGCCGGGATCTACCCCAGCGCCGCCGGGGCGGTCCCAGCCCCGTCCCGCCCGCCCGGCGCACGGCAGGGGCGGAGCGGCGGCCGGGGCGCTGCCCCGCCGGGACCGGCGCTCGCCGCGACCTTGCGGCTGCTCCCGGGGCTCGGCAGTGCCGCCAAATGCCCCGGGCGGGGGCACAAGAGGCGGCAGCACCCGTGCAGCCCACCCGGGCCCGGCAGGACAGCCTCGAGCCCCGGAGCCCTCGGCTCCGTTCCGCTCTCCTCCCCGGCACAGAGACGCTCCCTGGACAATGCTTTCCGCCCCGCTCTCCTGTTCCTTATGCAAGAGTTTCTATCTTCTCTTTAAGCAACAAAATAATTACGGCTTTTAAACTGAGAAATCGCAGGAGGTTCACATTTTGCAGATATTTGTGTGACTAAGTGCGCTGCTGCTGCAGAAATCTGGCCTCCTGCCTATTCCCAAGATCATAACAGTCCTGGGCAAACATATGTTTTGCAATCGTATCAGCAAAACACTCGGTCTTTGTTTGCAGCAGGCTGTGCTGCGCCTGCCGACCCCCCAGGGCTGTAAACTCTGCCAGATGCCTTGCATCTCCCACCTCTTCTGGTCTGGGATTTTATGTCATCAATTATTTCAAAAGAAACAAGTCCCTGAGCTGGCCCACGTGATTTTTCTTTTTTTCTTTCACAACAATACAAGATTTATAAAGCTACATTCTGTTAGATATTTTTTTCTTCAAATAATTTGAATTAAAATAAAATACAGTAGAGGCCAAGAAGAGATCTTCTGTTGCAGTTTTCATGGGAGAAGGGCCAGGACAGCTCCGAACCCCTAAACATACTCTCCTGGGGGAGGAAGGCTTCTGCCTACAATTCAGGCTGTGCGGTTTTGAGCTGTAACAAGTTATCTTAACAACCAAGCAGGGAAATTCCATGACACTGAACTTTACACTTCTGTTAAATGTAAAACTGAACACTGCAAAATTGCTCACAGGCTGTTCCTGTTATCAAACCTAGCAGCTAAATGCAGAAAACACTGAGGACAGTGCTGTCAGGGGAACATGACGCAGGGCAGCAGTTCTGCACATCTCTCATTCTTGAGCCTTAATGGCTTTCTTTCCTCTCCAGTTTTCAAATACCACCACACCTCTGGGTCATGCAATTAACGCTGGAGAAGGGATACTCCACTGCTGAAGGCTTAGAAGCAGTTATAAGGTTAAATTACGTGGAGATGCCCAAGTAGCACAGCTCCATCCTTATTTGGGGCCTTGGCTTGAAGCCTGTAAGTTTCTCCAGAAGAAACGGAGTGTCCTTACCTATTTGACTTTATAAAATCCTCAACAGAAGCATGGAGAAAGAATAATGCAATACTGGCAAGGAAGGTTGCATTTTGTGAGCTAATAAAATAAACTAATGGAAAACAAGAGTTTAATTCCCGCTGCTTGCTTCCTTACTTCAGGCCAAGGTATAACAAAAAGGGCTCCTCTTTCAACACAGGCAAAGGACTGGCTTGCACTCAGAAAAACTATTGAAAAGGGAAGTAATTACCTGAAATCAATGCAAGAAGATGCCTCACCATAAGAAATCTTCCTGGATGACAGACGAATAGTCATCCCCTTCCATGAATTTGTTAATATCCTTGAAGAAGGGTGGGGGAGGAGGGGCAGCACCCCCTCACTTCCAAAGTGGTTTTGTCCCATTGTGGTCATTTGTACTGCCTGGGCATTTGTGAGGAAGCCTGTTTATATTAACAGTTGTTCCTATACAAAGAACCTTGGCAGATACAGATTCTTTTCTGGCATCGTCCAAGGGAAATTCTCTCTCTTTAAACAACCAACTCAATAACAGAAGGTAGGAAATTGTATCATGTTCTTCGCTTTCTCCGTCAGGAGAGATGGAGGCAGTGACAGCAAGTCAGAAAAACTGTGTACAAAGGGGAAGAGGAAGTTGCACAGCCGCAGCAAACAAATAATAATGGACTTAAAAGCTCTCCCATATGGCCAGAGTACACAAGCCCTGCTCAGGCTCCAGGTATGCCTCTGCCTTAGCAGAATCCCATCACCCCAGCTTGCTGCAAGCCCTTTCTCTACCCCAGCCTTCACAAAGTGCAACTCCTCCAAACTAAAGAGCCCAGACAAACCTGAGCCACCTGCTTATCTATAAATCAGTACAGAATTGCAAACTGAAATTATTCCTATTTGTGAGCTAGTATGACCAATTACATGAGCAGTTTCATAACAGAATACGGCACAGAGCTCACTTGGGTACTGATGAGTGCAAACCGTAGCGCAGCTGGGGAACATGGGGACAGATCCATGGTTTGGTTTGCATAACTGGAGCGTTCCCCTGGGGAAACACAACAGTATGTTTGACCATGTATTGATGCAAGTAAACAGAGATCTAGTGAAATGCTCCTGAGGGAAAACACAGCAGATGTTTAACGTGAAAATATCGATACATACCGAGTTCCTTTCACCCAGAAAGAGTGCATGAGATACTCAAAGCAAACACTACCTAAAGCACAGAAGCATTCTCCTTCATAGCAAGCACATCCATAGAAGTTGGCATTTAACATCTGTGCACTCTAAGTTATCAGAAATGCAGTTTTTCCTTATTGCTACATTTAAAGGAAAGCCCTGGGGAAGCTAAAATGAGACCAACCAGCTACAGTATGAAAAGACTAATTCTGCAAACAAAAATGTCTGCACTTTGCTGGTTTAAGTTGAAACAGTTCTGTTTCAGTCCAACAGGGCAACTTTTTGAGTCAACTTCAGCACAAGCATATGACTCCAAAGAACTAGAAAACCTAGATCTTAAATTCTTTCCACAGAAAAGTCATCCAGGCAGGAGCATTTGAAATGCCTGTTACTGCAATACCCTGGACATCAAATTAGTTTCTCGGAGGATGATCAGATGATTCTTTCCCACGAACATTTACAAGTAAAACCAGGTAGTTCTTTGGGGCTCTGAGCTGATTTGTATTAGTTTTAGCTCCACCTAATATGTTGCCTTAATGAAGTCACCAGGTGTTTCAGCAACAACTAAGCAGCCCCACACTGGCCACTATGAACATTTCCCTGTGGATTCCTCTCATTCCGTGCTGTCCACAGCTACTACCCTTTTCATAACAAATTTCATTAGTCTATTAATCTTTTCTATCTCTTTATTATACATTTGTTATTTCTCAAACAGCAGAAATCTTTATCATTATAACAATACGGCACAGCAATCAAACCATTCATTACAGTGATGAAAGAATTTAAATTAAATAGAAGAACGTATCCTTGTAGCATGCAAGTAGAAAAAGAAAAAAAGCCAGTATTTGAAAGCATTCCTCTTGATTTAACCTTAATCTGATTGTCAGGCTTAAAAAAAAATCATTCTATTATTAGAATTGGTACACAGTTCTAGGGGAGGAGAATAAACTGTATACTTTGTACAATCTAAATTCTTGTTCTATGTGTCAAAAAGGATCAACCCTTTAGGAATGTCACTACACCTGATACTTTTATAATAATAACAAAAACAAATTGTTTATTAGAATGGAGGGCTGACAACTGGCCACGTCAGGAGATAAGTTTAAACCAATATACAGAAGCTTTCCTTTCATAGTCTCTAGGATTGTAAGGTTGGTTAAGACTGAAGATTTTACCCTATTCATACATTAGATTTATTGTCTTTTCTTCAAATCTTATTGAAATGCCGTTTTTCTTTTTCTAGACCCTGCTTAAATGCTGCTTTCTTAATTTCTTTTCAGATTTCTTAATCTTCAGCTTTAATGGGCAAATGACTTGCAAGTGATCATGCTGGTTTGTGAGCAATTGTAAATCAGGTCATTCCTACCCACTGTATTTCCCACCAAAGACACCATCTTTTCTCTTAGAGCTGCAAGAGGCTGTGAGACTTCTTTGCTTCACCTGAGCTGTTCTTGACTGACTTGAACTCATCATGCTGCAAGAACTCCAGTGGTTTTATTTGTTGCCTGAACTATTTGGTTCTTCACTTAGGACTCTTACTGCCCCCAAAGAGTCCTTCCTCTGGTAATTTCTGCCTTTAAGATTTCTACAGCTCACTCTCACCTTTAAACCACAAGTTGTTTTGTTTTTAATGTCAGCACGGCTTGTCCAAATTTAACGTTCTGTTCTGCAGTTATTAGGTAGCAGAAGTACAAAGTTTAATTTAGGGAGCTATAAGTAGTTTAGATCTTGAGATTATTCATGCTTTGGCAAGAACACGAAAACAGAAGTATGGTTTCTAAGACTACTGCAAGTAGGTAGATTAAAGATGCATATCTAAATCTTAAAAGATTGAAAGATTGTCTTACCAGATTATCCTTCCCCTTTTTTATGCGGGTAC
>NW_026612894.1:0-25003 GCF_029582105.1 Oenanthe melanoleuca | reverse complement strand
AAGATTTAATTATATGCCTATGAATTATAAATAAAAAAAAAAAAAAAGCTGCTGCATCTGATGCAGCACAGTGCAATAATCTACAGTAAGGTCAAGGGATTTCAGAGGTCTGTCAGTGTTTACTCCTCCAAGTCTCTGTGCTCTGCATCCTTTGAATTATTTTACTTGTGATTGTGCTGGTCAAATCAGAGATGAGCCAATCCTTTAGAATTTTTTTTTTTTTTTTTTTTTTTTTTTTTTTTTTTTTTTTTTGCTTGAGTCTGGCCTTTCTACTCTCTTCTCCATCCAGAAGCAGATAATGGTTCTGTTCACAGCAGAAAAACAGATGCATGGTAGTTATCATAACACTTTGCATGTCCCACCCAGATGTCTCAAAAAATTTGAGAAACCAAGATGAATGGATGTGACATTCTGACATCCTTCATACAGATGTGAAAAGTGAGGAACAGAGCAGTGAAGAGATTCAGCTGAAGTCACATAGGAAGTCTGCGTGAGGCCTGGAAACAGAACCCACATCATCTGACTCATTGGCCTTTGCTTTAACCACAAAAACTTCCTTTTCCCCTCTATACTGAAAGGGATATGCTTTGGCCTTCTTCTCGATAAAATGTTAGATGTAGAGATGGCCTAGATACCCTTACAGTAAAATGTGTAATTCCTACTCGGGTGGTGTTGGATGAGTCACAGCTTATTACAGTATCTGTGGTTTTCTTAGTGCTGCAAGGTTTTGGTTTGAATGAGGAAAGCAATATGGGGATTTCAGTTAACTGCTAAGCAAAATTGGAGTGGAAAAAACACAGAGAAACAGCAGCATTAAGCTTTCCAAACAGGTTTTGTGTTCCTCATCAATAAAGTGCTGCACTATGAGGTCAGCACTGGGTAGTACACTATTGATGTTCCACCCTCAGTTTTAAAGGACCTAAAGGAATTATTGTGTTCCCAAAAATCATGCCCTTAACTGACCCTGTGTTCAGAGAGGTGCATGGAGAGGTGATCCTGCAGGATTTGGAGTGTCACACCTGTTTCTCCAGTAAGGCACTATGTGGGAGCTTACAGGTGCTCCTCAGTATTTGCTATCAAGCAAAATTATTCTAAGTGCGTATTTTTGAACATTAAAAAAATACAAATGCTGCCAGACAATGTAGTCCTTTGTGCAGCTGTGGAGTGGAGCCAAATCAGGAGATGTGTTTTCATCCATCCTTTTCAGTGTCATTTGCTGTGTATTTCCATCTCTCTTGATTGCCTTCTCCTCTTCTTTGGAGATCAGCACAAAGGCTGAGCAGTTCTGGGTCCTGCTCCAGCTTCTGAGTGATGTCTTTGCCTGAAAGTCTTTGGGATGAATTTCACCCAGAAAACGTTTTAATCCCAGGAATTCTCTGTGTCCTTAACAATGCCCAGATCTCATATCCATTCCATACATGGAACCATTATAACCTTCATCCTCACACTTACACCACTGCTGTGATAACCTGGCTACACCTGATCAGAGCTGCTTAGGATTGGGTTTGGGTTTGCAGATTTCAAACTGAAGCCGTAATTGGAAAGAAGAGACCACTTTCTGTTTTATAGTCTGAATTTAATTCATGATAAATGGATTAGGCCATTCTCTTTTGTTATTCAACATGGCTTCAGGTCTTGTGTCCTGAGTAATCCAGTTTAACTGGGTGATCTGCAGAAGGGAAAGGAAGGGAAAGGAAGGGAAAGGAAGGGAAAGGGGAAAAGGAGAAAAGGAAAGCAAGGAGAAAGAGAAAAAAGAAAATATCTGTGATTTACAGAGATTTCCAGGGACAGATTGTATCCCTGTCCTCAAGCACAATATCAGAAACAAGTTTTCTGCCCAGTCTTAATCAGGCACTTCCTTGTTTTTAATGACTCTAGTAATCTTAAGAGTTGTGTCCTTTTTATTTAGAAAATATTTGATGTCCTGTACTTGGGTGATTCAGGTAACTCCTGTACTCAGTTCAACTCTATGTGGAGTTTGGATGACTGTAACTAAATTCAGTTTTAAGTACAAGTTAAGGGATGATTTGTACAGTTCAGCCACAGCTTGCCTAGGTTATCTGTGGGTTATGGAATTTGCTTCACCAGTGACAGCATTAACAATGCAGGCTTTATTTACAAGAGGTTTATAGTGATACCACAACTGATAGAAATCTCCATAGTTCCACTGGTTTTAATGGAATTATTCCAGATCTAGCTGCAGATCTGATCTGTAACACAGCACTCCACATTTTAAATAACCATGACAGTTTAGAGCAGTTTAAGTAAATTCTGGGACTTAGTGCATAGTTATCACTTAGAGAAACTATTATAATTAACATGCAAACCCCCACTTTTCCAGAGTTAAATTAGGATCTATATTTGTTAGCAGCAGCTAGACTGAGTCAGCCACACTGGGGAAGATGCAGAGACACCATATATATTTATTTCCCTTCCCCCATGTAACTGTTTTTAAAGCATTGCTGAGTTCTGTAGCTCTAATTCAAAATTAGAGAAGAGACAGAAACATTTTAAGATCATGGGGTATATTCTCCATCCTGTAAATGCACACATTGAAGAAATGGTTGCTTTACAAGTAGAACAGAAAGAAATCTTTCAGCTCAGTATAAACTTCTAAAACACAATAACAGAGCCTGGACTATATCATATTAGAGGATATATTGCTTACCTCGCTGAGGTAGATTGAGGGTATTCATGACCACTGGTGAATTCCCTGGTGTGTAGTAATCTCTGATTATTTGCACCTGAAATTCTTCACCAGCATAATGTTCTGTAGCTGAGGCTTATATAAAGTTCAGTTTTTATTAATTCAACCTTATAAGCACAGTACTTGGTTCACATTCATGATTACAATTATTTATTTAAGTAGAAAGAGATATCTAAAAAACACTGTGTGGATTATCCTGTATCTCAGAGGGCTCTTTTATGTACAATATTTAATGAGCAATCTACTTTGGAAAATAACTAGATTTATTGTGGGCAGCAGTCCTTTATCCAAGTGATGTGATACAAATACAGTGGAAGCCACTTTATAAATTATTACAATAATAGGAGCACTGAAAGAAATTTTAAAAAATTCTTTTTTTTATTTTTTTGGTATGGCAAGCCGTAAAATGTACAATGGTGTAGCAGAATGAATGAGTGCCTGTTCAGAAGGGAAACTTTCTGTGCACCAGAAGGCTAACTGCTGAAATAATGGAGCCATTCACAAATATATTTTTTTGTGTAGCAAATAATAAAATAGTTGGACAATGAAGTCTCCTCAAGTGCATAATAAATAAAGAAATTAACCACAAAAAAAAAAAAAAAAAAAAAAAAAAAAAAAAAAAAAAAAGGGAAATAAAATTCCATCTCCAGGATCATGGTTGAATCAATTAGAAAATATTTGTAAAGGCTGATCCTTTGCAAGTCTGTGTGTGCCCCAAAGGCTGCTGATGCTGACAGGATGGAGCCTTTTCTGGACTCTTTAAAGAAGCTGAGCCCCAAGTGAGTGTCAGTTTGGAGCACTCTGTGAAAAAGGAAATACTTAATCGAGCTGGGAGTTTCGATCCAGTCTGTCCTGAGCACATAAATACTCAGCCAGCAATTATTCTTTTTGCTGTTCTTCACATTCAGCATTAGTTTTGGGCACTTCTTAGATGTGTTCCATTATCTATGCCCAAAACAGGGGGCCAGCACACTACGTTTCTTATCACATTGCATTATTGACACTCTAGTTAGAGCTGGGGTGATATTTTAAGTCTAAATCATATTCTTCTGTGGTTTATGTATTTGTTAAAGGACTTAGATGCATTCAATATATTTGTTCCTTCAAAAGTTTGGAGCGAAACAGAGTGAACAGAATTGCCTTATACTTTTTTTTTTTTTTTTTTTTCCATTTTTATTTATGGCCTTTTGGAGCCAGAGCTCTGAAGATTTACACTTGGCAGGAGACTTAGGTGCTGTGCCTGTCCTGCTCTTCTGGTAGGCCTAGTAAATTCTGAGCTCTTGGAGGCAAGGGCTCTCTCTTTGTTCTCTGCTTCTACAGAGCTCAGCAAAATGGAGATCGGCAGGGTGGCAGCCTTGGGTACAGTCCTGATCAAAATTAATCCTGGTCAGAATTAGTCCTGATGGCAATTAGTGATCCTGGGCTTGGCAGCCAGGTCCCTGTGCAGGGATAAAGGATGAGCCCTCTCCAGATCACACAGGAGCAGTCTGTAGGTGTTTCGGCAGCTGCAGGTATGGGAAGAGTTTCTGTTTGCATTGTGGTACCTGTGTAAGGTTGAGAAAGCTGCAAAGTCAGATATTTGGTGCATTCACCCCTCCAGTGTCCTTGCTTCTCAGTCTCAACAGCACAGAGCAAATTGTCCTGGAATACGTCCTGGGCATTGCTCTTGAGTAAGGAGTGGCAAAAAAAGGGGAAAGGATTTTGCCTAGTGGGGGAGCACAAGACAGTCATAATTTATTGCAGGCTTGTCTGTCATGACTAATGGACTCAGCCCCTATTAACTGAGCTGTGGCACCTAAACTGACTATTTTTCTTCAGCTTCTTCCCTCAATTTGGACCAAACTGCACACCTAGCAAGAAAGACATCCTTCTTTTGTCCCGGTTAAATTTCTGGGGTGTGAGATGAAGGGGGACTTCAGGGACACAGTCACACCCACACACTTAGGTCATTCTTGGGGTTATATGGCATCACCACTTCTGCCCAGAAGTTTGAATTTCAGGGCACATGCCTATAAATACAGCAGTGTAAACTCTGTGATACCTCTGGCTGCCTTCTCTCTGCCAAGCTTCCCCACTCTCCCTTGCTATTCCTGTTTTATCTATCCTGCCATAATAAAATGAGTGTCTGTCAGAGACTGGGCAAACTGGGAACATCCATGGGTACATCCATGCATCCATAAAATCATAGCTGCCCCAGAACAAAACAATGCACTGGGTTGGGGGACATTTACAGGAAAGTTCTGTACTTGCATGGACTGATTTTATCCCAGAGGTTATTCTGGAACTTCTTCAAGATGAGAGAACTGTTGTAAAAGGATGGGCCAGACTTTCCTCATCATTGAGCCATGAGGAACTGGGGTTTATAACTAACTTTTTTTTTTTCTGTTTTAGACAATTATTTTTAGGCTTGGGTTTGCTAAATGAAGAAATTCCTCTTTTGGAACAAGCATGAAATATCCAGTTTCTGAGCATGTTCACAAAATGATTTACTCTTGATAGGAAGTTTAAGAGGGATAAAAAAGCAGCTTCTTTTAGAGTCTTACATATACTTTTCTTACTAGATCATGGACTACATAGTAATTTTAGGAACACATTTCACATTTGAGGACTAAGTTAAAAAACCCTGAGTTTGAAATTCATTGGACAGAGACATTCCTGCTTTATTCTTATGGTTTGGCATCAGACCAGTTATATGCAAATTTTGAGTTGTGCTGCTCAATAGTTAAATAAGCAGATCTAAAGGGTGCAAGGTTCTGAGATCCTTTGTAATGTCCACACACAACTAATTTTGTATCTTCTACCAATACATTTTGAATCACTTTTCTGATATTATTGAAGAAAATGTCTGGAATTTTAATAGGAAGGACATGAAAAAGATAGTTGAATCTGGATTAAATATTCATAGATATAAGAACTTTTAGTACCAGGAAAAAGACTGCTGGGTGCCTTCTTGACTGTTCTTCTAATTTCTTAATTCTGTTTTCCCTGTTTTCTGTGCTGTGTGTTTAAATAAACTCTTCTGGTTCTGTCTTTCACACATCATTGCTTTTTGCTTCAAAGGCTCCTTTTAAAAACTTATTCTTTGGTTTAATTTTCTTTTGAACATGAATTGGGCTTCACCAAACACTCTGTGTAGAGCTCACACCCACAAATCCTGAGAGCAGGATTGATTCTGTCTACATGTAATTTTGTGTATGGAGTTACTCTTTACTGCATTAGCTGACAGAGTTTCTGTTTTCAAAACAGTTTTCTTCATTGCTCCTTCTTTTATAAATCCCATGGTTGGGGCTGCAACTTTTCCTCCCTCGTCTTTGTGGAAAACAGACCACACTCCAGGTTTGCACAGAATCTCTTCCACCATATGTTTTTAGTAATTATATAGTAGGGGGAAGAAAAAAAAAAAAAAATCACTTTTCCCCTGTCAGAAATTTCTAGCAACACTTTTTTTGCAAAGGCCTTCGTCAGAAGTGGCTGAAATTCGAGACTATTCATAGGCACAGTCCTCAGAGAAGGTTAAGTTCGAGAAAGAAAGCAGAGAAGAGGGCTAAGCTGTGATTGAAAAGTCCCTCCCGAGCGCGCCGGTGGGAGCCGCGCCGGGCGCGGCGAGCGCTCTTTGTTTGGGTGGCACTGGGAGCAGTCCGAGGGCTCAGCGGATCCAACTGCTGCCGGCTGCCAGCACAGCTTTCCAGAGGGTGTCATTTATTAGCCTCTCTGCCACAAACTTTGCTTTGCACTGGGTTATTTTTCTGCTGCTGCACCTGTGCCCTTTGGTGGGCAGTGGCTGCGTCTGCTGCCTGCTGCAGGTCGATGAATCATACGGCACTTTGTGTGCCTCCCTAACTGCATTTACCTACTTCTGATTTGCTCTCCAGATCTGATTTTTTAGTATTTTGTATGGAGGTAAATGTGTCTCTTTTGCTGTTATTCCTTATTTCTTCCACTGAACAAGCTACTGTGGGTGGCAACTTAATAGCAGGGAATGAAGAAGAAAAATATCCCATTTTAAAAAAACCAAGACACTCGGTTAACAGAGGCAAACACGGTATATGCAGAAGACAGGGAAATCAAATGCTTATTTACCTTTTGAAATTAGTTGTTCAGATTGTAGATAACCCCATTAGAGTAGGAACAATCCTCTTGGATGGTGAGGTCTGTGCAGCACTTGTGACCTTGGGACTAGTTTGCTGAGGCACCTGAGCCCTTACATGAGTGGTAATGGGGATTAGTCTTAATATCATTAATAATTTGCGTGCTCCAAAGGGTTTTTAGATATGGGAGGAAGTGATTAAGGAAAAGGTAGAGCTGATTCTTTGCAGTCTTCCCAAGGTTTATAATGGGACCAGCACAAGGTCCTATAAATAGCTTTGAACATTTTAATCTGTAACATTTGGTGTAAATTGTAACTTTCAGAAACTTATCTTTTATGGGGTGCAGTTTGCTTTTATGTCCCTACTGTCTAATCTTATCATCCCATGTGCTGAAATATAAAAATTCATTGCAATTATCATTCCTGTAGTAAGATATCAAGGAGTTGGTACATTGTAAGGGGACCGAGTTGAAGTACAATCAACACGCCTTTTTTTGGATCTAAAAATACCAGTGTTCCAAAGGTCAGCTAAATGATAAATCCCGTTCTAAGTGTATATGTAATACACATGAATGCACACTATAAATTTGTTTTATAGATTTTCATTGAAGTGCTTCACAGTCTGATGATAATTTCAAAACGTTTCGAGTTTATCTGAGGTCGCCGGCACAGCGAGCGACGGCAAAGGCGGCAAAGGGAGGAGGTTCCGTCCCTCTCGGCCAAGGGAGAAGGAGCCTGGTGAAAAATCCATCCTTGTTTTTCCCTAAGAAGCCAGTTGGACAACTTCTCCTGTGGCCAGAGTCACTCCTGTTGATCTAAATAGGAGCAGGCCCTCGTATCGGGGTATTGACTGCTCCTTTGTTTCCCCGAGAGCACGGAGGGTGAATGTGTGCAGAGCGCAGCTGCTGGAGCTCGTGCTGCCTTTCCTGTGTGGACAGTGTGATCCATAACCCACAATTTAACAGCGTTTCTAGCAGGGCAAACACAGAAATTCTTCTACAAGTACTCCCAGAGCGCCTTGTCCCCTCTCGTGGTCTTTTTCTTTCCATGGATTCAACCAAGGCCCTGTAAATATTATAATTTACTGCAGGCATTTTTAAATCCATTAAAATGGATTTTCTCCAGCATATAAGGAGAGGAGACTTTTATTCCTTTTCAACTGGTACAATTTATTTAAGTTTGGTGGTCTTGATATGTCTTTATTAGGAGTAACAGTTAAAAATGAGGTAGCGGTCAAAGAAACCGAAGGACTCTGATCTGTTTCTCAAAATAATAAGTATTTTTAAGTACACCCAATGTTTCTTGTACCGAACTAAATAAAGCATTCCAGAGTAAAATAAACATGTCTTCCCGTTTAGGCTTTCATTGCACAAGCCCTGTTGAAATTCGTGCTAAGAGGGCTTGAGAATTTCTCTCCCTCCCATGGGCGATCCCAGTGTCCAGCATTGTGTCCAGCCTGGGGACAAACACAGCTGGGTGCTCAGGTTTGTGCTCGCAGGAGCTTTGGGAAGAGCTCATCAAATGGCAACGCCTCACGTGCGCCGTCTGCGTGACTGTGAGGAGCAAGGCGAGTTTTAACTAGGCTTTCCCAAGTGTTGCAGGCAATACAGTTGCTCTTTTCACTGGGTAGTGCTTACTTTTCTTTGGGATCACAAATATTTGAATACAATTATTCAGTCAGCTGGACATCTTTTTCCTCCCGTTTCTGCTCGAACAGTAGTAGAATTTAGTGTTGATTTAAAAGACTGTCTGCCTTAAAGCAGATTGCAGAGTTTGCACACTGTGAATTGTAATTAAAGTGTAAGGGGTGCTTATTATGTCAACAACTGGCATGAGAACCCCCGAGCAGCAGGTGACCCCAAACATGTGACGTTTGTGACAGCTAGGATCCTTCTTTCACTGGTTTAGCAATCTGAAAGACCAAATTGAAAGAAGCCCAGAGGCTGTATATTTCATTAAGTCCCAAGGGAAGTGTGGGATACAGCTTCCTTCTGCTTTGCTGGGACGTAGCCAAAAACTTTGTAGAGGCTCTGTTTTTGACAGAGGCTTGCTGAAGGGGGGGAAGAAACCTTCCACCAATCACCCATAGGACCATAAATTTGACATTTCCCACAGTTTCTTTGAGGCACTGATGTTGCTGTGTCAGCAGTATGTCCCGAATCTTGTGTTGTATTGTTTGAAAAGGAACAGTCAAACTTTCAGGGGAGCTGAAATGTTTTTCTTCATTGTCCAGCAGCTCCTCTGCTGCAAAAACCCCACAAGGATTGTAAAGCACACCTCTCCAAACAGGGGCTGCTTTTATCAGCAGTGGGTTCTGGGCACGCTGGCAGAGCCTGTGCTGCTCTCTGACGAGGCAGAACAGTCGATAACATTTCATCCATGTCACAGAGCAGGCAGGAGATTATCAGTGTTACCCACATACGACCCGATTGCAGGAACGATAAGGAAAGGATCCTTATGAAAGCACTGTGCTATGTCTATCCCCGGTGTAATTCCAGTTGGGCTGTGTCAAGAATTATCTTGGCCCAAAGGCTGAATTATATGGTTTGTAACACAGGCTGTAATTTATTTTTAAATAATTCTGAGTTTCGTGTTAAGCAAATTCTTCAGCCCACCAGTCCTTTTGTGGGTGACCTGTGGTGCAGCTGGAAAACCCATGCTCTTCCTCCATGGCAGAGCAGGGACTGCTTCTCTGCATGTTTCAGGGCAGGAGGGCTTTTCATCTTTGATAAGAAAGTTGACTTAATTTTTTCCAAGAGGTTTGAAAAGCAGCAAATGCCTGCTCCTTCTCTTCATCCGTAGTTTGTTGCCATCACACACCTATTGATCTGTCCATCCCCACTGCCACAGCATGTCCTGCCAGCTGGTTTGTGTGCTGCTGATTCCAGATCCTTCACTTGCCTCACTGGCACCTCGATCACACGATGGTTGAGGGGTTTTCATGCTCTCTAGTTTACATTTATATGTGTTTTTAATTAGTGGATAAAAGGTTTAGAATCCTTGACTCCCAAATGTGAGCGTTATCACTTTTTCCACTGAACTAATAAGTGTTTCTGGTCAAGTCACTTAACCTATAGTCCTCATCTGCCTAAAGAGATGCTACAGTAACCAGCATTTTATAAAGAAAATAGATCAAGCTAGATAAAGATAAAATACATTTAATAGTACTCTTTTTAGTACTTCTGTTTCAAAGGAGTATTTTGAGAATTATTGTTGATGTAGTTCTTTGATCTTGGATGAAAGATGCTTTAGAAATGTAAAATATCTTGTTTTTTTGTCATCTCAGTGGCTGTGAAATTTTTCTCAGAAATGAAATTTTGGAAAACACATGCAGAAGGTTTTGGTGCAGACCCGATTGTTTAATTTTTTTAGTAGACTTTCAGGGAAAAAAGTGACTGGGTTGTTTGTGATTACACAGAGCACAGTGTGTCAGTGGAGATGTAGGTAATCTGGAGTTCCTAATGCAGCTTCCCTAACTTTGACATCATATTCCAGTGCCACTAATAAAATAATAAAATTACTAAAATGTTGTGATTTTGAGGGTGGTTTGGAGCCCTTCCTGCCCACACTATGTGTTGCCATCATTCTCACAGGATTGCATTTTTATTTCTAACCCTGCACATGGAGCCAGTCAGGCTCTGGAACTGAGACAGAATTAGGAACTACGAAGTGCTGGAACAGAAGCTTTGCCACCTCTCAGCTCTGGCCCAGGGCAGTGGTCGACTTAATGTCTTTGCATTTGATTTCAGTACATTCTGACAAAGACCTGCAAACAGCCTCTTCCCTGCCAGCAGAGAAATACTGTTAAAAATGGCAGAGGAAATAGTTGTAAGTCAATGAGGTGGTTACATTTGGTCTGTTCGTAATTTTTGGACAAAAAATTTCTTTTGAAAATCAGCTTCTAAGTGAACTCTTTCCCAAATGTAACGCTGCACCTTTAACTTTTTGAAAGGTCTGTTTCTGGAAAAAAAAAAAAAAAAAAAAAAAAAAAAAAAAAAAAAAAAAAAAAAACAGCATTAGTAATGTTTTTATCTTGGAAATTTTAGGGGGTTTTTTTGGTCCAACTGAAGTTTTCAGGCTCTGTAGCGTACTGCTTGCTAAAAGGCACACTCTACAATGCATTAAGTACAACAGAATATTCCTTTGCAGGATTCCCTTTGTTGCAGACATTATTTATGACATTTTAGTCAATATTTGCATGGCAGACTGTCCAAAATTATTTTGTTTTAGGCACATCACTGATAACTGGACCCATACTCTTTATCATTCTTTTACATTCATTAGTCACTCTGTAGTGTTTTTAACATTTTAAAACACTCATGCAATTCAAAGGAAAATAGATTTCAGCCAAAACGCCTTCAAAATTATCTTTTTTCCTTTGAGTTATTCAGCGATTTTTAACACTTCGTATGTTTGATGTTTTTTTCTTTAGTCTCAGCAAGGCAAAGTTTTTGCAGGCTTTGACTATGCTAAAGATAGGATTTTGATAGAAAAAAAAAAAAGTGAGGTAAACTGAACTTAATGTGAAAATGTTATCAGACGTGGTGTAAGGTGTAGCCAGCCAAAAAACCTGGCTATTTGCCTTCTGTGTAAAAGGTAATTTGAAAAAAAAAAAAAAAAAAATACAACAAAACTAATTAGCAGATATTCTAATGCAAGAAAATGTTGCTGTTAGTAAAGTTTCTTCAATATGCCAGAAAGCAGATGGTGGCAATGGAATAGCGTTTTCTTTTGCCAGCTTTTCTATATGCTTTCTAAACCTGCAAGAGCTTTTGCTATTCAGTATTCAAATTTCTGACACTCTATGATCTTTTTCATCTTAAAACAGAAATAGAAACTGAAACTTAAAAATGTAATCAAGTCAAGCTGTCTGTTCATCGGATCATAACCATGGCTTTAAAAGTTTGATTAAAATTTCGTCTACGCAGTGTAGTTACGGGTTTGGAGAGCTCTGGACTTTTCTGGTTTTAAATTCCTTCCTCAAAATTTAGATCTGCAGCACCCGGACCGAGTGAAAATGGATTTTTGGTTGCATTTGCAGAGTCAACACCTTATGCTGAATGTTTTTTCAGGGGGCCAACTATATATACACCCAGCTCTTTCCTTTATTTATAATGATCCAGTGTCCTTTGAGGTGTAGATATAATTCCTTTCCTCCATGATTTACGGTGGTTGTGCCTCAGATTTTGCTGTAACTCGTGCCGAGCCTGCAGGATGTTACTTCTCTCCAAGTTTTAACTTTCTCTTCCACTTGCATGGCTTACAAACACAGCAGAAACACAGACCAAGTAGGCTGCCTACCAAAAGGCTGCTTTTTTTTCTGCCCGAGTCTGTGGTGTTGATGCCAACATGATACTGATGCAACAAAACACGTCCCGATTTTTATGGTAATTCTCAGTTCTTCTTCACAGTCTACAATATTGTGAGAGTAGAAACAGATCCACAGAGCAACAATCAGTGGCAATTCTATGTGGGCAAAACCCTCTGACTTTACGCTTGGAGAAAGGCTTCGGGCTGATGGCAATATTTCTGCAATTATTTTGGGGAAAGAAAAGGGAAAAGGAAGGGAGAAAGGGAACTATCGAGCAGCTTTTCCTGCTGTACAATTTTATGTATCTATGTATTTTTGCCAGCAGTTTAATTTTGTATATAGCTTAAGAAAACCTGAAATGGAAATTTTTCACATGCCACGTTGAACTCCTTGCAGTGCACAGAACAAGGAAAAGACATCTGCCAGAAAAAAAAAAAAAAAAAAAAAAAAAGAAAAGAAAAAAAAAAATTTGGCCACTACAACCAAATATGTACTTAAGAGGGACTGAAATGGGAGCCAAGAGGAAAAGTGTCAGGTACATCAAAATAAAAGAGTTGTGAAAACGGGACTGCAAGTGTAGATCCACAGTAAAAAAAAATTACCTAAACTTTGCTTAGACTGCCTCATCTGTACCTTGATATTAATCTGCTGTTGACAGAATCTCCATGGAATATTGGTTCATCTTTGTTTATTTCTTAAATAGTCACACACATTTTTATTACCAAAATCGCTTTTCCCTATGTGAACTAGAATAATCCTGAATAGGGAAAATGGGCCCATTCTTTAAGATATTAGTTTTTTTTTAAGTATTCTTCACTTTGTTGGATGTACAGATTCCTAGCTGAGTTTTTGGTTGATCACAGGAAAATTTTACACTTGTCCTTTTGAGGAAAGAGAAGTGGGAGAGATTGAAAACGGAGGAGGAGGCTGGGGCTCCTGCCCAGCTTGTTGGTGTGGTGAAGGTTTTTCTTTGTTTTTGCTGGCTGATGAAACCTCACATGGCTGAGGCTGTGGAGAGACCTTGGGAACAGGCTCAGACTGAAATGCAGGAGCAGTGTGATGGTGTCCACAAACAGCGTGGTCGTCCGTGTGGTGTTGGAGCAGCCAGCTCTAAAAAGCAGTTTGTGAAGCGTGTGCTCCTTGTCAAGGGCTTCTTTGTCTTTTTGATGGAGGGCAGTTTTGGAAAAAAAGCTGCTCTGGAAAATCTAGAGATCCTCCTTGGGCGTGACCTTGTAGCACGGTGCCTTGGCCGGAGGAGAGGCGCCAGCTCGCCAGCTCCTGCTTGGGATAAAGGATGAGGATGGCACCGGCGCCAATAGCCTGGGAATAGGCAGCTCCCCGCCTCGGGTCCCATAAGGATGAGTTTGTCACAATAAATAAATAACAAGGGGATGGTGGGGGATAGAGATTAATTGGGTGGCTGTACGACCGCCAATGGAGTCTCACCATATGGTGGACATAATCCTGCTTTGCTGATGTTGGTTTTCTCACCAGGGTAAAAATGCACAAAGGCAGAACCTGGGGTCTTTGACCAAAGCTACCAGATCTGCTCATCACACAGGCTCATCTCCACTTGCCTTTGTACATGAAGTCAGGCATTGCAAAACCAGCTATTTAGTCATCCTGAACACTACTGTTGTTATTGTTAAACTGAGATAGAAAATACTCCAGAGAGAAATGATTTCTTGTTTTTCAAAATACCTAATGAGAAAAAGAAAGGCGAGTGAAACAGAAGCTGGGGGTGACTGGAAATATCCCCTTCTAGGTGACTTTGGATGCACTGTACCAAGTAATTTTCTACATAATGTTGTTGAAGGCTTCCTAAGTGGGCACTGCCATTGCCATTGTAATGGCTGCATTGGTGGGAGGGAGACTTTATTATCCAGAGCTCGAGAGCCCGGCCCTGTGCTTTTTACTCCTTTTAGTAACTGTGCCTCTCAAGGTAAATCACTTAACCTCTATGTGCCTCCTTCATCCCTGCATAAAGTGGGCATAGTTATGCTCACCTTTCCCACAGAGGTGTTGTAAAGCTTAGCTTAATGTTAATAAGCTGTTTTAATTTTCAGGATAAAAGGATGTTCTATAAATATACATTAGAAGTAATAATAGTTTTAATGTATGCCATTATTTTATAGCAGTGCTTTTCTAGTTTTAGAATTTTTTTAGTGGTTTGAAATTATTACAGGATCGGTTTTTGTTAATTAAAGATTGACATTCGGGCAGAATTTGTCGAATTGTTCTATAAATCCAGGTCCATGTGCACTGAGCATGCCCAGAGCTGTGCTCACCTGCACTTTGGGATCATCAGGACGGCCCTTTGGCTTTTAGAACAACTCTTTGATGCATGTGCTCAGAAGTTTGATGGCTTCTAAATAGAATGGTTCAAATAATTCAAAGCACTTGAGATTCGTATAGTGTGAAGCAATTTAAAATTATTGTACTGCAATTAATTTTAAATAACTGAGCACTGCATATGTCTAGAAACCCGTACAGATCCAAATGGAAGCTCTCTAAAAATTGAAATGATTCAATAAATTTAAATCACTCTGAAGAAATGGATGTAAGTACTGTAAATCATTTTGTGAGGGGGATAAGCAAATTTTCTACAAGTGAATCTGAGGGTAGAGACTCTAATTAGATTTTTTATTTTGGGGTTTATGATGAGGAAATGTAGGTTAATATATATTTCCTAGGGATATGAGGGCAGCTCTTGTTGATCCATATGGTTTCTTGCAGCTCTTACATAGGCTGCTTTTTTTTTTTATTTCCCAAGATTACAGAAACTTAGCAATCCAACTTTGCACATATTTTTTTTCCATTACAAATATCTTTCCCTCCAAATCCATATAAAAAGACATGAGAAAAATATTGGTCCACAGCTAGAAATGCCAAGTGTATTTTTAAATGCAGCTAAAAAAAATCTTGCAGAATTAAAGCCCTGTGCAGCATGGAAGCTCACATTTTGTGGAGCTGGGCTGCTCAATCAATATGAATTTTTATATGCCTCCATCACTGATTCAGGTACAACCTGTATCTGCAGGTACCAAAGTGGATTATTGCCTGATAGCTGTTCGTTAGCTGAGAGCATGTTCTCTCTCCTTTCCTTACAGATGTATTAGAAAGATGCTATCTCGTTGTAGGGAGGCTGCTAAAAATATTGATGCGAGGCCTATTGGAAAGTAATGTCATTTCCATTGGCTCCAGCTCAGCGCCAGGAAAACCCGCGTGCCGCTTCCTCCTCCTGTGCCCTGCTCCCAGCTCTGGGGCTGTGGTTCTTGCCGAGTTCCAGGGCCAGAAATGAGAAATTAGTGTGCTACTCTCCTGACCCTTCCATCTCACTGTGTCCCCAACAGCCACAGGAAAGATGGGGCAGCGTGGTTCCTCCTCGTGCAGGCACCCGGCTCTGCTCTTGGCACCAGAGTGCTGCATCCAGAGACGTGGCCACCTCGTGGCAAAGGGCTCCTGAGGGTCTGGCCACTGCTGTCGAGGTGTCCCAGGCCCTCAGGGTGGCCGAGACAGCCACTCTGCCAGGCTACTCCTGGTCACCATGGTCCAGGGAGGGAAATGATTTCTGGATTTGCTCCATGGCTGGTGGGCTCTTCCTGGCTGGAGGAGACACGGAAAGCAAGAGGGGCCCCTCAGCAGGGTCTTCCTTAAGGCCTTACCTTACTTTTAGACAGTTGTCATTATCTTTGTCTAAAGGTCATGGCTAAATTGAATAAAAGGAAAGCTGTGTGTTCCTGTCGATGCACAATGGCAGTATTGACTTTCGTAATCCAGTTTGCTGAGGGGTGAGAGAATTAAATTAGATATCTAAGCACAGAAATTGAGAGCCTTTGAAAACAAAGATAAGGAGACAGCCTGTATTTTCCTTTTCCTGGGAGCTCTGGGCTCAAGATTTTGCAGGTGTGTCATCTGATCCATGGCTTGCATCGATCAAAACTGTGCCAATGCATATTTAATTAGCAAGGGGACCCTGGATGCATTATGGCCATCATCCCTATATTGAATGGACTGTCAGACTTTCTGAATGCCTCCCCACCCCCCCGCTTCGTTGTTTGGGGAGCTTCTGCATTTTGTCTGAGCAGCTAAAAGTTTCTTTGTTTTTAGCTGGTGATGCATACAGCACCACTGAGGAGAATACAAACAAGTAAAGTCCTAAAGTGTTTATTTTGTCTAGGAAAAAGGGCTGAACCAATTTGAATCCTTTGGGTAACGGATTTTTGTATCTCTTGGAATTAAAAAAACAGTCGCACGATGTTTACTTTAAGAATATTTTATTATAACAAATAAAATCTGTGCTGTGGGATTCCTTAAGGAAGCCTTTGATGACAATTTGAATTAAGTCAAAATTAACGTTTGCTACTGCAAAGGAATAAATAGAAAATGTTCCAGAAATGAATCAGTAAGCAGGAATCAAAGGCTGTAAACTGTTTTAAAAACAAACATTTAGAAGTGAATCAAATACTTGTTTGTAATATCAAGGAACAAATATGGGAATACACAGATTCCCCACATTCTAGGCTATCACACGATAGCAGTAAATCATTTATGGGCTTGTGAGAACAAAGAAAGTTGATTTAAAATGAAACCATTTTGATACAGCTTTAGGGTCTCGCAGCCTCTCAGTGAAGTTTCTCTTTCCAGCGAGGAGGGAAGTAACGGGGAGTTTCTGCAGCCAAAAAAAAAGTTAGGCGGGGAGTTGTGGAGATCTTTGTTTGCGTCCACCTTGGTACAAAGCCGGCCCAGCAGACAGAGTGTTGCCTGATAAACAGATGTAATACACAAAGTCTGCTTACAATACCAAGCAACAGACTGTGGGCACATGTTTTGGGCTCATTCAAACTCATCAGCATAGTCTAGCTGGCTGTTTTGTTGCTAGTCTGCTTACGGGGTAGCTTAGGAGCGTCTTACTGGTGAAGTAACAAGGAGGGTTTTTTTGCCACAAAAGTTTTGTGGCAGGGGCTGATGGGAAAATCATTTGCATACATCTTGTTACAAAGGCTGACTACTTCCTGGCTTAGACAAAGTGTTGCCTGATAAACAGACTTAACACACAAATGTCTGTCTGGAATAAACAACAGCAAGCTTTGATTTACATTTCCATTATCGAAGATAATCTCTTTCCCAGTGTACAGGAATTAAGAGTCCTCGCCTTATAAAAAAAAAAAACAAAAAACAACAAAAACCAAAAAAAACCAGGCTGGCACCAAAGGGATTTTACCAGTGCAGAACCTCACTGGGGAGCTGTGGGGATGGAGTGTACAGTGCAGGGGTATGGAATAAAACTGGGAATCTGGTGCAGGCATGTACATGTGTGATGGTGAGGTGGATGATAATGAAGCACTTTGAACTCCCTATAAAAGTTGACTTGAAAGCAATGGCTGGAGTAAAATGGAGAGCCAGGCCTTCCTTTAAAGAAATCCTAGTAGCCACCAAAATTGCTGTAAATAATAATTGTAGCATATATGGAGTGACCCCTATGTGTTTATATTATAACGTATAATGAAGGGAAAGTGAGTGTAAAAAAGCCCCAGTCCTGGTGCTGGTTTCTGTTTGTAAATCCTGTAAGCTCACCACATAAGACTGTATATAAAAGAGCATGATTTTGAATTTGATTTTTTTTTTTTTAATGTATATAAATCTTTGGTAGAATCCATGCCCAAAATTATAGATGAAAAATTTATTGCATGAACACAACCCAGCCACATAAATTTTTTATTACAAATAGGGCTCTGAAACTTGAATAAAATATGTCAGTTTATTATACAGTATTCCCCCCACCCCCAAAGCATGATATGAATGGAAAATTTAACTTGCACACTTCTGTGGTGCTTCAGTGAGGTGCTGGCTGGTGGTGGAGGAGAGGAACCTGCCGTATTTCACTGCAGAGCAGGCTCAGCATGGGCAGTGGCAGTGCTGCCTTGCTCATCTGGCATCTCTGGTCATTTTTTTCCTGCACTAGGCGGGGATCACCTTTACTGTTTCCAGGATAGATGTGTCTGCACCTGTGGTAGCTCGCGGGCTGCTCAGAGGCTTGGTCTCTGCTGGGGAGCTGCTCTGCAGAGGTAAAAAATGATCTTGGCACCCATTCACTGGGTTTGCACAAACCAGCAGATATAAAATAAAGAGGGTCACTGCCACCCCCAGCGAATTCCAGGCTGGATTCAGCCTGCCCTAGAAAACACAGTGTGGTTTTGGGAGTGCTCCACAAAGTGTCCCGTCCCTCCCCAGTCAGGCAGCCATGGAGTGGCTTAGCACTGGGAAGTGCCATGGCACTCAAAAGAGGCTTTTTTGGTGGAGGAGTGCAGCAACACTTCACCGTCTGTGTCACGGTCTACAAAAAAGAACAACATTGTCAGTCTGTTGACATTGGTCCTGTCCACGGGCCAGACTTTCCTGGGAAGGTTTTATTCTTTCCAAACAATGGAGCGCTCCCTTCCAGCCCCGCTTCCATGCAGCCGCCGTGCAGCCCAGCTGGAGCTGTGCTCCTGCTGCAGCTGAAAAGGAAAACTGCAGCCTGGAAAGTCCAGAGCTGCCATCCTGGAGCTGGAGGAACCTCCCTGCATAGGGTTTGGGATCAGGCAGATCTGGGGCTCGGTCGTGCTGGGGTAGCATATGCTTAAGGAACAGATCCAAAGAGGAACAGAGAATAGAGACGTGATAGGAAATGCTACTTTGAAAAACTAGCCTGTTTTGTTGTTGGGGTTTTGGTTTTTTTTCCCTTTTATCCCCTAATCATAATTGATTCTTGCAAGTAGAGAGTAAAATAACTTCAATATGTTTTTTTTGATCCTGTTTGCCATGGTTGTGGTTGATACCAGATCCCCTTGAGCTTCTCTTGACCAGTAACCTTGAGCCCAGTGCACAGACTCACTCAAACTCCAGCTAGCTCAGGGTTAAAAATTCCAACCACTAACTTTTCTCTAACTAAAAAAGCCCCCAAATAAAACCCATTGTGCTATTCAAGGTTAAGCTTCCTTAAACATAAAACTAGATTCCTTGGTGATTTTTTTTTTTTTAATCAGCAGTCTTAATAGTGGTTCCTCACTATAATATTTCCAACTCCATCTGAAATCATTTAAATCCTCCCCTTAATAACATGCACTTTATTGTAATATACAGATTCTTTGGCTTCCTACCAGCCTTAGCTTAAGGCACCAATGAAACTGGTTGCCGCAGGGGGCCGTGGATTCAAGAGGGGCTCGCATCTACTGTATATTTTGTTTTGTATGTTTTCCAATGGCTCTAATTATTGCAGGTGGTAGAATTTAACTGGCAGTGTTGTTGCTAAAGAAAACAGGCATAAAGTGTATACTGTTTTGCAGAGTGGCTATCAAATATATAGAAAAGAGAAAATCAAATGAATTGTTAAACTGCTCTATAGTAAGTGATTTTATTGATTTAATGCAAATGCTTATGAAAACGATCTTCCATTTATATCAATTATGTATGGGCAAAAATTAATTTATTCCTCTGGTCACCTGTTTGGCTAACTGACTCAGCAGGACAGACATTCCCCCTCCTGGTGTAGCCGAGCCCGCAAAACACTAAGCGTTCAGAAAACTGGAATTTGAAAGTTTCCATGTGCAAAACAACAAAAAAGCCCCGACAGGAGTTAGTGCCAACTGCTGAAAAAGCAGAGAGCGAGCGGTGGAGGCTGAGCAAGACTCCCTCGTCCTAGGCAAGACTGTAAAACACAACGGCTCTGATTTTGCCAATCCCTTAACCATGTGGCGGCACATTTATATGTGCCGGATCATCTGCGGCATCTGAATAAAATCAGGGAAGCAAAATTCTGCATATAAACATTTTGGCTAAGTGCCTCAACTCAGTCTTCTTATCTGGGGTTTCCACAAGATGCCACCTTGCATAACAATGCTGAGCGCACGCTTGCCCAGTCCATGTTTTCGGTAGCCTCCCATGATCCCCACCGCAGGATTGAGTGGCTTTAATTCTACCTCGTCCTGTGTTTTACTGCCCTGTGCCTCTCCATGAAGAATAGTGCTTAAAGCTGTGTTGTCTTTTCCTGGGAAATTAATATTTAATTTCAGCAGAAGGGGCGGGTTGCAGGGAAGCAGAATTAGGATAAAGCGCGATCGCCGGAGCCGAGGCGATAAGAGGAGAAAGTTAAAGACTCAGCGTGCAAACAAACGTCCTAGGGCCAGTGGAGCCCCTCTTGTGCCACCAGCCTTGGAGCTGGAAAAGCAGCACTCGAGGCAGACAAAAGTACTTTGTTTGTTTCTCCCAAGCCAGGAGCAGCAGTGTGTGCTGCCCACCGGCTGCAGGGCTGTGCTGGGGCCAAGGTGCCAGCGCCGAGCCCGGCTCCCGCGGCCACCACCACGGCCCTCCCTGGCTCCTTCCAAATTTTAGGGAAGGGAAACATGCTCCCATTCCCACATTTCAGCAGGAACCACTCCAAAAACCTATAAATTTTTTTGTGGAATTCCGAGCCTACTTGAAACATAAAGCCCAAACTCTGATTGAGCCATGGCTGGCTGGAGGGAAAGAAAAACCTCAAAAATAAGCAAAAGGCTAATGCCCGCCCTGTAAAATGAAATCCGTTGAATGTTGACTTTGAATGTTAAATAAATATTTTACATTCCTAATATTTTACCTTTGTTCCTACCTTTGCGGTATCGGAAACACGAAACTTCTTGCCAAAATCCAGAATACGACAGTACTGTGCGTGTTACCCCCATAGTGTATCTGCTGGCATTGATTTCAGCTTCAGGGAAAGATAATTCAGAAGATCAATATTTAAAACAAAATTGCAGAAGTGAGGATATTTTTTTTTTCCCTGAGCTTCATTGGCAAAATTATTAAAAATAATAAATACGAAAGACATTGAATGGGTTCTGGGACGCAGTGGGTATATATCACTTTTTAGGGGAATTTAATTGATTTTAAATGGAAGGATCATGACTGAAGCTTTCTTTGCTAAATATTCTGAGTGTTTATATTTTGAAATTTATCAAGTTTCGTTTTGTGGGTGCTTTTTTTTTACTTTTAGTTTTTAATTTATACAAGACTGTCCTCTAAGCTTCTGAATGATACCTAAAGCAGACAGTCAGCAGGTAAAAAAAAAAATTTGAATATTTAAAATAGGCATTTTCTTTATAGTGCTCTGTGGTAATTAAAATCTTCATTTGCTTAAAAGCAAGGAACCTTTTTAAAGCAATAAATTAGCATTGCTTGACCCAAGGTCACTAGTAGTGCTGCTTCTTCCAGCACTATTAATACCTCAAAGAAAAAGAAGGGGTGGTGTTATGACTCTGTTGCAATAGAAGTAAGATTTTCAATTTAATCACAGTTAAGTGTCGTGACCTTTTGATCTTGCATTGACTTCTCACTGAAATGTGGTCAAATTTCAGACAGCTAATTCCAAACTGCAAAGTCAAGGTGAAGTCAGAAAATGGGTTTGCCACGATGAGGGGTGGTGTTGAGGCATTAGCAAGTGGTTTCATCGCCTAAGTTTTGTTTCACAGCAAAAACTTTTTCTACAGGATCAATAAATTACAGAACAATTTCGGGGGAAAGGGAAAAAAAATATGCATTGATTGCAAAAACCAGTAATTTGAGGGATTTCTTAAAAAATGTTTTTTCCCACAGGTAAAGGGACTTTTTTTTTTCCCAGATCATAGTGACAGAAATAATTAAGAAGGAAAACACTATTTGACTAAAGCTTCTACTAAGAATAATTTTTGGACCAAAGAGCGATCATCTTCACATAAAGTAGAGTTAATAATGTGTAAAAAATGCAAAACACTCATATTTACACATACCCTTTTATAGGTAATTTTAGTGATTTTAGGCAGATAAATTGTGCTCGTTGGAGAGTGTTAGCTGGGAGTTTGTGGGATTATTTACACGAGTTCTAAAGCAGGTCATCCAGTATCACCACCATCACCCTGCATTTTAGAGATCTTGTGGTGCTGTAACCACCGTGAAAATATGCCAAAAAATCAGCTCTTCCCTCAGTTTTGCAGATTTTGTTCCATAAATGTGTAGCCAACAATCTCCACGACTATGTAGGGTTGCTAAGTTACCTTTCTAAGCCTGCTTGGAGATATGTTTTGAGACTTTACTATGTGTTGGAGTAAGGCTCTGGTTTGTATACAACATAGAGGCTGCATTATAAAAAACATGTAGGAGAGTCGTTTAAATATGCCTTCTTTAAAAAGAAGGATTCTCAAAGCTTAATTTATGCCAACACACACCCCGAGCACTCTGTGTAGTGCCATAAACAAGATTCCCTTTTTTAAAATTTTTTTCTTTTTTTTTTTTTTTTTTCTCTAGCAAACATATTACCTAGGCACGGGACTTTTGCATTATCATGTCCTAGTGCAACACTCCTGTCCTCAGTTTGTACTCTCAGCCTTTTGAGGAAGTCTGGCGCCTCTGATCTATTTTCCACAGCAGACCCTGTAATTTTTGGCTGTATTTTATGTTTTTCAGATTCAAGTCAATCTGAAAGTCCCAGCCAGCCAAGTGAAGCTGATATTAAGGACCAGCCAGAAAATGGTAAGTTCTTACCTGCTGCTCCTGCTTTGGGATATTAAAACAGCCCATATTTATAAAGATTTTTTTTTTTCCCCATGTCTGATATAAAAAAGTGATTCAGAATAACTGACATGGGATGGCTACAAATAGGTTGTGCACTCTCCTCTAGATTGAATGCTACTGTTTCACTAATCTAAGGTAGCATTTCTTTGTCCAGTTCTGGAGAGAGATTTTTTTTTTCCCCCCTTTAAAATTAATTTTAATTAGGGAGATGCCATTAAAGAGCCTGCTGTATGCAACCCTTATCCTTATTCCTCCATAGCAAAGGCTTTCAGTCCCTGGGCCTTGAGTCAGGACCTTCAGGAGTATAGATACAACAGGAAAACAGGTCAGGGAGGTTCAGCTGCAGCTCCTTGGTGCTTCTCTCCATGTTCTCAAGTGGCAGTGGCTGCAGTGGAAGCAGCAGAAGGACTGGGATTTTTGGGAAAACTCATATTCTCTGGACCAGGACAGATTCAAAGTAGAAGCAATGGCTTCTACTGAACCAATGGCTTGCTTTGTAAAGCAGCCCAGAAAAAAAATAAATCATTCAATAAGAGTGGATTTCTGTGGGGTCTGTGTGTGAGAAGATGACTATGTGTGTAATGGAACAGCTTCCCTTCCTTCTTGTGTTTAGCTAAGGTAGACCTCAACAATTTTTCTTGGCCCATTGGCAACTGAGTTTTGTTTTACCACTTATATTTAGGACTTAGTATAAGGGATGATTGTTATTAGTAGTTTTTCTTGACTTCTTTTATCTATAACCAGAACTTTTCTTTATAAGACCTAAATGTAGATTGTGTTATTCACTAAACTTGGGGTTTACTCTGCATACACAGAAAAGAATTTATGTGAGGGGTTTATATCTCTGAAGCCCTGTCACCATTTCTGGGATGTGTAAATCCATGTAGAAATACTGTGTCTGTAGTAATACCTGTGTGATTTCTCTTTCAAAGAGCAACTATCTGTTTTGCCTTAAACCCCTTCAGCTGTGTATGTGTTCAGTGAGTGTTTTGGGGGCTTCATTTGGAGGCTGCATTCACATCTGGACTGCTTTGGGGTTAGGGTTTAAACAGGGGATAATATTAAGGGAAGAAGAAGAGGTTTAGGTACATAAAAACTTTTAAACTACCAGCATGAATCATAGGACATGGAACATAGGGCTCATCAGGCTGGCAAGATTTTGGCTATTTGAGCTCCTGTATTTTCCTCCCATTAGATATGAAAGGTTTCATATTTTGATAGATTTTGTGCTGTTCATCTCTAAACATACCATCTTAAACCATTGCTGTTGTTTCTGAAAGACAGCGCCTAATTTCCCTTATCAATCCTGTTCACAGAAATTCTAATTTCTAGCCAAAGGATTGCAAGGTTAAGAGAAGAACTGACTAAACTGTGATTTTTGTTCTGCCAATTCTGCTGGTTTTTTTTTATGGGGAATATGTTGCCTGTATTTATTAAATCATATTTTAATTTAGAATGTATTAGGCACCAAGCATGTTATTATTTAATGTTTAGATAATATTCTTTCTCAGCTATTAAAGCCCAGTTCATCTTACCCTGCAGTTTCTTAGTCTTTAACAAAGCTTGCTACTCAACAACTGCCCCGAAAAGCAGCAATCTCAGTGTTTAATAATGTAGAATCTGTAAGAGCCTAGTGAAATGAAATATCTCTGATTTGGAGCCTGAGTCTTCTTTGTAAAACAATCTCTTAGTGAATTCTTGGAACTTGGCTGGTGACCTGCAAAAGGTACTTTTTTTTTTTTTTTTTTTTAATAAACAGGAAAAGTATTTTTCTCTTTTTCTCTTAGTTTTACTAAAGGGTGGTTTTTTTTCCCCACCACAGCAGCAGCCTCCTCAGTGGCTCTGCACCTTCTGCAGGGTGTGTGGGAGATTTTAAGGCAGAGTGCTGGCCCTGAAGGGCTGAGCTCATTCCCAGCACACACAGCCCCAGCTCCAGGGTACCCAGTGCAGATCAACCCAGATCTGCAGCTCTTATCTGCTGGACGTGAGGATGAAAGCAAAACTGCAGCCTTTAGAAAATGAAAAACTGCACGCACAGAAACGGACACAATAAATCATATTAACTGCCTTGTTCTACACTTGCTGTAGTCCCACTTCCACAGGGCCTGATCCAAATCCCTCCAGAGTCAATGGGAGGCTCATAATTGATTTTACTGAGAGTGGGAATGAGCCCACACAGAGAGGAATTTTTTTATTATTATTTTTTTAATCGAAGAAAAATAGAATAGTGAATAATCTCATTCCCACTGATGCCAGCAGTGGAGTGACCAGATTGAGGGCAGATTTGGAAGCATTTTTGCATGTGTTTCTGGAAGGCACAAAGAAGTGTATC
>NW_026612893.1:0-25003 GCF_029582105.1 Oenanthe melanoleuca | reverse complement strand
TGACTTATTTTCCCCTTCTTTCCTCATCTCTCTCCTTTCTAACTCCCTTCTTCTCCCTTCTTCTCCCTTCTTCTCCCTTCTTCTCCCTTCTTCTCCCTTCTCTCTCCTCTCCTTTTATTCTAAGAGATTCACTATTTTTTATCTTTAAAGTGGCATCACACAGCCAATTTTTTTTAAGGAGAGAACCCAGAATTCCCAGTGTCTTTAAGTAATTAATCATTTTGTATGAATATTACTGGCAACAAAGAAAGGCATCATTTGAGAAGTTCTTACAAATTTCTGTTTCTTGAAGAGCAGGTGTTTGGCTGGAGAGGGGAGCTTGGAGCTGGGGTTTACTGGCTGTTCCCTTTCACAACTGGCTGCAGGCTGAGGAAGGTAAAAACCCAAATTTCTGGAGAAGCCAAACTGGTGTGGAGGGATGAAGATGGAGAGCTGGCTCTCACCAAAGGATTCCGGTGAGTTTTATTCTCAAACATGGGAATAAAAATCTCCTTTCCAGCTAAAATGTGGCTTTTTAAATCTGGATGTTCCCAAAGTGCTGTTTTGTACAGAATAATCTCAAACAGACTGAGCAGTTCTTGGCAGTATGATGAGACAGTGAAAGGAAATGGAAGCCTTTGGAAATAATTTGGCTTTTTTCCTCCCTCAGAGCTGCTTTGTTGGAGATATTTGAAACAATTGATTTGGATGGGAATGGCCTCCTGAGTCTGGAGGAATACAACTTCTTTGAGCTGAGGACTAGTGGGGAGAAGTGTGATCAGGAAGCCTGGGCTGTGTGTAAGGGTAAGTTCATTACTGTGATACAGCTAATTAAAGCTATCAATTAATTTCCAAGCTGGGTAGAACTGGGTATTCTGTACCAATTCCAAGAACATGTGCAGATATTGTTCTCTTCCTCCTTTCTTCTTCTTTTATTCCAGTTTCCTGTCCTTTGCTTTGCTTCATTCTGCTGTGTGTGCCACTGATCTTCTGCTGAGAAAATTCTTCCCCTTCCTAATTGTTTTGTAGCTGCCAAAACCTACAGGATTTGTAATCCTGGATGATATGGGGAAGGAAACTGTCACAGGTATTTGCTTAATCCATCTCCTTTGTGCAGATTGGGCTGGTGCTGCTCTTTTATCTCACCAAGTGTGGATCTGATGCTATAAATTGGTATCCAGAGTTGTTGTGGATTTCCAGTGTCTCCTTTTATAATATCCATGTCATGTTTGACATAATTCCTTTGGAGGCTGTGGCACATTGGCCAAGATACTTTAAATCTGGCAAGCCCTATTAATTACCTCCACCCAAAACATTCTGAGGTATCAGAATTTTTCCTAACTGATGGAAAACTCCTACAAAAATACATTTCTTGAACTGAATTTCTCCTCTGTGGAAAAGCACATCCAGGGATGAAACACTTGATGGCTTTGTCAGGGTGATACAGGTAGGAGGGGTGGAAATGTGTGAATAAATAAGAGAGGAAAGAGGAGAAGCTGGGGAATGTTTCACCAGGTCATCAATCAGTGGAAGGGTTCACACGAATATCATCAATCTTGACACCAAAGTTCAAGCCATTTATTACAGCATCTGTAGCCTTGGATAGATTTATTAAATTGGTAATTCCTTTTTAATAATATATAGTAAAGATTTAGCATTGTTATGAAGATGAGAAAACCATTTTTAAAAGTCCCTGACACGAGGACATTTCAATTATGTGTTTGCTGACATTAGAGTGGTGGATCTATGATATTCTCTCTGGAGAGGGGTGGTAGGATTACTGGAATTTTATTGCTTTTTAGGAACTAAGTAAATCATTGCTGTATCAAAGACCTGAAGCATTTAAAGGTGCTGCCTCCAGCTGGCTTTCATTTCCCATTCCTAAAATACCCCATTCTGCAAAGCTCAACCACAAACTTTTAGGGGGAAAAGAATCAATATGAACTCTTTTTATTTTGAAATCTGCCCCTTTTTTGGGGGTTATCCTAGGAGCCAGCTGTTTGTAGGCATTGTCCCAAATCCACAGGGGAGCTCTGCAAACAGCTCAAGGACATTCTTTCCCAAATTATATTGGAGATCCTGAAGCTCTAAGTTGGCTCCATCCTTCCAATCTTTTTAACATGAGGGGGATTTTAGCTTTGGAAGAATAAAAGTGTTTGCAGAGAGAACAGATTTTGAAGTGTTATTTTTATTCCTTTGAAACAGAAAATTTTGAGATGAAGAAGAATGAACTAACAAGACAAGGATTTCTGGATTTGAATCTCATGGAAGCCAACGACCAGGATGGGGATCCTTGGGACCTTTGGGTCACTTTGTTGTCCCTGGGCTACAACAAAGCCTTAGAAATGACAGAGGTAGGAGAGGCACAGAGCAAAAATCCCTGCACCTTGATCTGCTCAGTCTCTGTGTCTGCCACAAAGTGATTGCAGGAGGGCAGGGACCCACTGCCACTCTCATTGTCCTGATTCTTAACACAGCACGTGGAATTTTGAAAAAAAAAAAATTCCTCTGCTTTAGAGAAAGCCAGGATTTCATGGGATTGTAGAGGAAGGAATTTTTCATTGTATCTGTTAAAAGAATCACTGCACTGTGTTGGTGGGGAGTGATAGGAAGAGAAGGATTGTAAACTGTCAGCAAATTTTAAAAAACAGGACTTTTTCTCCTTAAAAAAAGTCAGTTTTGTGGCCCAAATCACAATAGAAGTGGATAAAGATAATTTATTTCCACATATTCTAGAATTCCTAGTTTCCAGACAAAACTATTTCTGTTATTGTTGCCTTTCACAACAATGTCTGAAGAGGTTCAGTGTAAAATTTTAATGCTTCAATAAAATTTTTGGGTTTGGGTCACACATTATTTACTTTTCAGGACCAAGGATTATTTCTCTGATGTTTCTGTGCACTTACAGATTTTTTAATTATTCAGTTTTATATTCTAAATTCTAATTCTATATTCTATACATATTACATATTTCTGATGTTAATAATTCTTTCTAGAAAAGAGGATCTCTATTATGAAGGGAAATTATGAAAATTTAGAGCATTAAATCTACAGATAATGAAATTATTTAATTCCCAGGAAAAGCAGATTTTTAGGATCACAGTCTGATAATATTATTTACCTTTGTTCAACAGGTCAATGTAATCAATATATAAAATATATAAAGATCTAGAAATAGTATCAGAGATATCAGTGAAAATTTTGGGATGGTGCTGATGGATTTAAGGATGAGCTCCTTTTCCTCTGACTTGTGCTTGGCAGAGCCCCCCAAAACTGTTTTTCTGCATTTCAGCCACAAGAGAGAGCCCTCCTCCAAGAAAGCATTTTGGGGAGGTTTTTCTCCAGTTAGGAATTTCAGGAAGGTGATTTGTGCCTTGTTCCAGCTGTGGTTTCTGGCTCCAGCCTTTGCTTTCCTAAGGACAGCACAGCTCTCAAATGCTTCAGTAATTAATTAAAAATCTCCAGCAAACTCTTGTGTCTCACTTAACTCTTTAATTCTTTGTTAAGACAGATGTTTTGGGAGCACTGAGACAGAACTTGAGAAATCCTGGTGGATTCCAACAGCCTTTAGAAAGGAGCTGAAGTGCTGTGACTGAGTCTAAGAAAATACAAACCCCTGGTTGTTACACCAGGAGTAAAATACAGCCAAGATACTCCCAGAGTGCTCAATGCAACATTGCAGAGGTGTTAAATCTGTGTGGAGTGGCACAAACAGCTACAGTGTGAAAGGTTTATTTCAGACCCTGGAACACATTTAGATTTAATCTGAATTCCTGGACATTTTGCTGTCCAAGCAAGGGTTTGCTGTGTTGAGCTATGTCAGGTGTGCTGGGAATGGCTTGAAAAAGGCAATTTGTCCTGGGCTTTCATTTGGTGCAAAAGATTGCCACAGCTCACAGTTCATAATATTTAATATTCTGGGAAATATTGATATCTGGGTCATTCCAGTTCAAATATGAGAATACTTAGGAGCTGTGAGTGAAAATCTGAGGGAAAAAACTACAGCTCTAGTGATGCTGAAACTCCTCTTCTTCACTGCAGGCCTGCCCCTTTGTCATTGATGTGTGTGCAGAGAGGTGCAAACCCAGAGTTAAAGCCATTGCTCTGGAGGCAGGGGGCTCCCAGCTCAGCAGGGCTGTCTGCAGGTCTGTGCTGAATAAAGGAGAGGCCAAAGTGCTGGATGGCTCTGAGAACATCTTCATCTACACCTACAGATCAGGCAGCAGAATCACCTCTGTCATTGAGAATAAGGTATGGCCTGGAACTTCCATATTGTGCTTTGTGTTAATGACTGTTGTTGTTCCTCCTTCCTTGGGCCATATCTGAGAATTGCTTTTCCTAAAAGCAGGTTTTGTGTCTCTTTAAAAAAATCACTGCCTGATGTGCTTCTTGTGACTTCAGAAGAACCTGAGTCAGTGTTCTTGGAAGGGGCAAATTGTTATAATGAGGCAAGCAGTTCTAACTACCATATAGAAACAGAGTATTTTTCAATATTTTGACACAATATCATCATCATATGAGGAAACAAACACTAACAGCTAGAAATGCAACTTGAGCAAGAGCAAAGATGACAGAATTTACTCTACTAAATATTTTCAGTGTCCATAAGGAAGTCAAAGAGCAGTGATTTTTAGGAGTTTGCTATGGATGAATTTTTACCTGATTATTCTTTCAGGTGTGCTTTATTAGTAATTCAAGCTGAAAATTGTAAATCCAAGTAGAAGTGGTTAAACCTTTTTCCATAGATCACAATGAATGTTCTCAGTTTCCTTTATGCCAGGAACTGTGAGTAAATGAACACAGCACAGTAAGATGTTAAACTTCAGATGCTTTAAGATTTAAAAGATCACAGCAAGAAGTGTATTTTTAAATGCCCAGCCATGCACTAGGGGGTGACTTGGGGGACTAAATTAGGACTGGATGCTGAGGCTCCTGGAACTCTGGATTTGGCTTTGCACTTCGCCCTTTAGGGTGGATATTCCAGAGTTATTTATATGTTTAGGGATATGTCAAAGAGGGAGATCAGAGCTGCACTGAGACAACTGGATGCTCCCTGCTCCAGATCTCTGCCCACTCTGTTTTATACTACTTGGGTTTGGTTGGTTGGTCTCACCAAGCTGGGTGGGAATGCTGGGGAAGCTCCACGGTGGGCAGGCTGTGAGGATACAACAAAGCCAGGTTGTATCTTCTCAAGTCCTTGTGTTGTTACAAGGAGTCTTACATTTCTTTTGACCATGACTGTGGTGCTAAGGTACATTTGAAACTGTTGCTCCTCAAAGAGTATCTGTTACTCTTCAGAGTATCCTTAAAGCATTTCCATCCCTTAAACAGCAAGGTCAGGGGGAGTCCAAGGAGTGTGCAGCTGTTACTCAAAGAACAGACACTTAACTATTAAAGTTTTAATGGTTCCTTCATTTTTTTTTCACCTGCAGTCTGAAAACAAAGTGATAATTCATGTCAACAATGAACAGAGTAAGAACTGCCTAAACAATAGGGGACTGACTGTTTTTGCTGTGGAAGTGGCTCCAAAATCCATGATGGTAAGGATTTTTTATTGCTTAGCCAACTTTAAAGAAAATCAGATGGCATCTTTATGTTTTCTTTTTGAAGGGCTTTTATCATGATAATGGGTGTGTGGACATTGGCATCTTCTGACTAGAACAGATCAGATGCACTTTTTGATATTTCATGTACTTGATGTATCCCTGTTTTCCTGTGCAGTTTGCTATGGAAATCCATAATCCAGTTTTTCATTCATGGGCCTGTTTCACTTGTCCTTTCTATACATGCACCATTCACAAATATATTTAATACTCTTTTTCTAAGGCTATATTAGTTTTTTTTTTTTTTTTACTTAGCAATTTTTAATCCCACATATTGATGCCTGTGAGAACAGACCAAGCATGCACTAATCAGAAAGAGAAATAAATGTATTGCAGGCCTTGTGCACACTGGGATTTGCTGGTGGCTAACTTCTGTTAAACTTGATTTAGGGATCATGAGACAGTTTGATTGCTGAGCCCTGCTGCAGGGCTGTGCAGGCTTTAGTGACAATTCCATATGAGGGGTCTGAGGGATGGGATGGAATGTGATGGAATTCATTACAAATGCAGATGATGTGTTTTTGGTTGGGTTTTTTTCATTTATTTACAAACAACCCCCTGGTTTTATTTTTGTAAAAAGACACCTCTTTGTTTAAAAAGCAGAGGCATCCAAGCTATTTTGTATTTCCCAGCTTTCCAGGGTGGATTCATTCAAGGCTGTTGCAAACAGAGCAGTCCCATGACACAGGCAGGGCTGGGGCCCATTTAAATTGCTGCTGACACTTCAGATATCCACTTACATCCTGTAAGGTGCTTTTTAATTTGAATTTAGGCTTCATTCACTATAAACTGTAGGCTCAGTCCTTATGGATATTTTGCTGTTCAATTCAAGAGTAATTTTTGAATATCTGTCAGTGTAGATGATGAGTATTCATCATTTAGTGACACAAGTACAGAAATTTTGCTTACACAGCACATTGGGTAGCAGTTCTCCAATGAAGAGAACTCTCTTTCACCTCTGCTTTCTCTTGTGCCAGGTCTCTCAGCATGTGATGGCCCTGAATGAGCAGGAAGAGTGGATTTACAGCTGTGTGCACTCCCTTGTATGTTAAACCTCCCAGTGCAGGGCTGGGAGCAGCCAGACTCAACCAGGATTAGCTTTGGGCAGCTTTTAGACAATTTATAGTCTTGTCCTTCTCAAAAAGCTGGCATTCATTTCTATTTCTTGATGATTTGGGCATGAAACCACTGAGGCACAATAAAAATTAGTGCTTTTCAGTAATCCAGCTGCCAGTTGTAATATAATTGTGATTTAGAA
Organism: Oenanthe melanoleuca; assembly: GCF_029582105.1. NCBI lineage: Eukaryota > Metazoa > Chordata > Aves > Passeriformes > Muscicapidae > Oenanthe > Oenanthe melanoleuca. The sequence continues at coordinate 18,163 of NW_026612893.1, read as the reverse complement.
AGGATTGTTTCTCTAAGTATGCTCTTATTTTCCATACCATGGATTGTAATTCCATCACAGGCTGGAAGTGCTTCCCTGAGGAAAAACTTTCTGAATGGGTTCCTGGATAAACATTCCTGTGGTTTTGATGTGAAGAAGTATAAAGGAATGAGGCTCATTTTATTTTGTCATTTGATAAAGGATGTGTTTCTTTCCCTCTTTTTGGATCATTTGCTGATAATCCTCATCTTACCCTTATTCTGTAATTTCTGCCTGATTTTATACTCTTTTATATAAAATAAAGTCTGTCTTTTCATATGTAATAAGGAAATAACATCATTTGAGAAAAATGAAGGGTTATCTTGGGCTCTTGCCTGTTAACAACAATTAATTATTCCCAGGGCAGCTGAAACAAGAAGACTGAAGTGCCAAGTTTAGGCTGCAAGAGCAAAGTAAATCATCTTTGAGGTACTAAATACATTCAGCTTATTATATTTTTCTGGTTCCTCTGAATATCTGCTAATGTGGAAAAACAAATGATGACCCTGGCCACTGGATGCTTAAAAAGTGTTTGAGTTTAAAATAGCCATTAAATGTATGTGACCTCATCTGTGAGGGCAGCAAGTAGTGTTGCAAAGTTATTTTTATCTGCCCCAACTCCTGCTCTCTGCTGTTACTCTGCTGTAATCTTACACTGGGCAAGTAAATGTCAGTGACAAAATGAGAGCTGGGCTCTGATTTACACACTCAGGCAGCAGTCCTGGTGAGCTTTGAGTTTTCCATGTTTTTTCCTTAGCAAGTATCACAGATATCATTTCCATTTTCTGTCTAAAAGAAGTTGAGGCCCCAAAAATGTTTGGTGATTTTTAGCTCTGACTGAGCCCTGTAAATGCTGCCTCAGGCAAGGTGTGGGTAAAACAGAGATTCCCAACTCCTTGTCTGAAAAGGAGTTGGGGAATAATGAGACACTGTGTGGAATAGATACTACAAAGTGAGCAGTGCATTATTTGCATTTCTTTTGTTTGTAAAATCAGTCTTTTTAGATGGAGCAGGAATTCATATGCAACTCTCTCAGCATTTTAGGGTTGAAGCTGAGAGAAGGGCTTAGCTGAGAAATCACAGCACGTGGAAAGAGTTGGGTTTGCTGCAGGTAAAAAACATGGCACAGCACTACACAGGGAACTTCATTTGTTTTCTGATCCTCCTGCTGCTAGGAAGGGTTTAATTATCCAGTTTTTAAAGTGGGGACATAGGCAAACTGTCCATGGCAGGTTCTACCTTTCCTGCCCTGGAGGAGGTGAGATTAGAAATCTTGGTTGTATCTGCAGAGTGTTTTTCAGTTTGCTCCAAATCCAGGTACCACCAAGTCAGGAAAAATTCCAGCTTGTCTTTTTAAGGTTGAACACAGGTACCAGCTTATTTTTTTTGAGGGGAGACATTTAGGAGAAAAAAAATCTCAGTAACAGGTAATTTCAATTTCTGGATTGTTACCTTTCTTTTGAGAGCTAGAGCTATAACAAAATTCAGCTTCTTCAAGGCTTTGCTAATGCTGACCTTCCCTGTCCCCACTTCAGGGGCAGAGTATAAAAAAAATGTTGCTTTTAAAAATTAATGCTAAATCTCTTTTTTGTTCAGTTGTAAGCTAAGTGAAAAATAGCTAAGTATTCACTCCCCTGTGTTTGAATTTTCAAGCAAAAAAAGTATTTTTTTTAACAGAGAACATAGTTTGGTGAGCTAGTATGCAAAAAAAAAAAAAAGAAGTTGGTGTTTAGGGGATGTCTACTTGGTGGGAGCCTGGGAATTGTGGGGGTGCAGATGGAGGAGTCAGTGAAGAGCTGTGGAAGTGACCCATTGAGAAGAGTTTTTCCTTCCATGTGTGCAATTGATGAGTATGGAATCAAACTTAATAAGATCAGGAACACAGGAAGGATGTAATTTTGCCTGAAACTTCATCATCCACACACACATTTTTCCTATCTGCAGCAGCAGTTCTGTATTTTTTGTGTTGGTGCATGTTGCAAGTCTTCCCATCCAAGAACAAAGCCTGATGAAAATCAGAAATCAAATTTTAAAATATTTAAAAGTCTACTGAAACTCTGTCGACCTGGTGAATGCCTCCTTGGCAAGGGATCAAAAGGAATAAAAATCGGGAGGACAGAAGAGGACAGGAGAGCGCACGGGCTGTCCCCGGAGCGCTGCGTGCCCGGCCGGAGCGCGGGCGGTGCCTTTAAGGGGCGGTCGCGGGGCGGTGGCGGCGGCGGGGCCGGGGCGGCCGCGGTCCCCCCCGGCTCCCGGAACTCTCCCGGCGCCGGCCATGGTGCGGATCGTGACCGTGCAGACCAAGCCCTACGGCGACCAGAAGCCGGGCACCAGCGGGCTGCGCAAGCGGGTGACGGTGTTCCAGAAAAATGCCAACTACACCGAGAACTTCATCCAGAGCATTCTGGCCACCGTGCCGCCCGCCGAGCGCCAGGAAGCCACGCTCGTGGTGGGGGGAGACGGCCGCTTCTACATGAGAGACGCCATCCAGCTGATCGTCCGCATCGCCGCCGCTAACGGGGTAAGCAGCGAGCGCTCCGGGATGCGCTGCCCGCCCTCCCGCCCGCAGCGCCGGCGGAAATCGCTGGCGCTCGCCGTGCCCGCGGCGTGGAAGTAACGCGGTGAGTGACACATGAGTGACGGGGCTGGCGTGGGACAGGCAGCAAAACCCCCCCGGCAGCCTCTCCCTGCCTGCGGGAGCGAGTGGACATTGGCCAGGGTGGAGGTATGGGAGCAAACACGACTTTGCTCTAATTCCTCCTCCATTCTGGCTGTTGAGTTTTCCAGCGGCACGGCGTGCAGGCAGGGAGGTGTTGGGAGGGAGCAGTGTTCCCTTCCCCAGCCTGGAATGCATCTCACTGCTGGGGGATTCCTCCGTGGGCTCGTCCTGCTCTGTCACTCGGTGGCCCGAGGGAACACCAGCAGGGAAAGTGATGTGCTGAAGTCAAGTTTGCAAAGGGAAGATTTCCCCTACATTTACTCTTTTCCCTTCTCCTGGGACACCAACAGCAGCAAACATTCTTCCCTCGTTACAGAGGAGAGAGGGGCTGAGGGTGCTGCTTAACCTCAGTTACCCATTTCAAATTCCAGGTGCCCCAATGCCTGTAAATACTGACTGATCAGGCAAAAGGTAATAATTTAGGATTGCTGCCTTCTTAGGGCATAAAGAAGCGAAGAACTGGTTTGGATTCTTTCGAAGCCATGTAGCAATTTGTCTTTTGTGATGTGTGGCAACTGCTCAATTTTGATTGTATAGCCCAGCATCCCTGGATGCTGCATGCACCTCTGGAAGTGATGGATAAAGCAGCCTTCCCTGATGGAAAGGCAGCAGGCACTGGTTTATTTATTTATTTGTTCTGGAAATTGGAATATGCAGCATTCCTGCCTGAATGCACACACAGACAGCATCCCTGTGGATCCTGTGAATAAGCAGAGTGGGAAACTCTTTCCCTGGGATGAAATGTGAATTTGTGCAGGTTTTTGGATGTGCACCCGGGGCCTGGCGGGGTGTGGCAGCATTCCAGGCAGTGACATCTCCATCATTTACACTTCAGCTCCATCCCAGAAGCAGAGGCCTGGGGTAGAGCCATGCTGGGATTTGATGAAGTGTTTTGGGGAGCGTGGAGGGCCGGGGAAGGCTGGGATCCTCCCCTGGTTCGTGCAGTCACTCACGTACCAGCAGGGCTGAGCTCGCTGCCAGAGCTGCAGCTGCGGGTCCCAAGGGCTGCCCTTGCCGGCAGGAATTTGCCCTGGAGCATTTTGTCCACGTGGATTCCGAATGCTGGGGCAGAATTGGTTGTAAAATCAGAAACTGTTCGGAAAAGGCAGGAAGAACAGGAGGTGGAGGAAGGAAATGTGTGGAATAATGTGTGGGTTAATAAATGAGCAGCAGGTGAAGCCTGGATAAGTAACCAGAGGTACAGTGGGGTGAGCTACTGAGGGCAGAGCCACGGGAAACTTGATTACAGATATTTGCTACATTTTAGCAGCTCTGGCCTAAATAAGAGCAGGAACTGCATTGCTAAACTCAAGAATAACAAAACTCTCTGGTACCAAGAAATGAAGTGACTAAAACCAGAGGGTTTCTTATGCAAAGCACTGGTTTAAAAAAAAAAAAAATTGATATGTTTGACTTGTTTTGGCGTGCTTGAGGGATGCTTGGTTTGTTGGGTAATTGCAAATATCAGTTCCCTGGTGGTTACCACAGTGTAGTTAAGTAAGCCTCTTAAAACCCTCTTTCTTCATAGTAAATATGAAGTGACTGGAAGTTCCCTGCCCTTCAAAGAGAAGGATGGACAACTTCATTCATGGTAAGAAAGTGCCCTGCAGAACAGGGACCAGCACATGGAAACTTGTTCCTGCAGCAAGTGCTGGGACTCAAACGTCTCCTGATTCCAGCAGCCAGGTCTGGGGGAAAAGTCAGTGGCCTCATGCTGAGAAAAGCTGAGTAATACTAAAGAAAACTGCTGGAAAAGTGCATTTCAGGTCCTGAGGATTAAAAGGTGATAGATGAATACTTTAAAATCACGTGGTGGTGAGATCTGGTTGAATGGTGCTCAGACCTGAGGACCACAACCAATGATCTTTAGTTTTACACCATAAAAGGAAAGGATGCTAAAATTAGCTTGAATTTTGTCTCTACCTAGAATAGTTAATATGCAACTAAATATTTATTTTTGAGTAGCAACTACTCAGTTTGTAGTTATGAGATTAAGGGGTGTTTATCTTATTTTAAAGTTTGCATTTCTGTAAGTAAACTGAAGTTGTTTGCCATTCCCAGTTGGCATCCAATATACCCTACCAGCTTTGTTTTGGTCTGTGTGCCAGCCTTTCCTTGATATTATTCCCACATAGTGAGTCTGACTCTTTAATTCCACAAATCAGATCTTCACAGGTCCTGTTGGAGCATCACTGATCAGCAGAATTGTGGCTGTTCAATAATTTCATATCCAAAATGACAGGAACTGTAAATCCAGAAGAAGCAGCACAGGCTGATTCAGTGATATTGTCACCTGCTGTTCCCCAAATTTCCTGTGCCCTTGGTTCCTTCATAGCTGAACACTTCTCCAAGTGCTGCAAAGTTGCCACACTCAGGCACGTTGCTGGAAGGTGCTTTGAGTGCCAGGCTGTGCCTTGCATGTTAAATAGAGCCTGCTTTTGTTTTGTAGCTGCAGGACAAACAGGACTCTTGTTAGAAATGCTGCCCTCTCCCCCAGGAAGTTTGGGTTCCTGCCTTGGCTGCTTTAACTTTTCTGCCCCCTCAGTTACTCAGGGAAACCAAGTGTTCAAACCTGTTGCATTTATTTGTCACTGCTCTCCTTTGGTAGCTCCCTTTTTCTTTGTGCTGTTCTGCCACAGCTCCCAGACCAGTTCCCACTGAAATTTCCCTTTGACTAAAACCTAAAATCATCAAAATTAAGTGCTCATAAAGAAAATTCTTCCAAAAAGCAACCCCTGTGTACCAGGGTTACATGTGGTGATGCTGGATCCTCCAGGCCAATAGGAAAATTCTCAATTTCTGACTTTCTTACGTTACTGTTTTTCTCAGAGGCAGAAGGGGAAATTGAGATGTGAGATCTAAAGTGAGGAAATAAATACCACTTATAGGTATTTCCTGGCTGCAGATGATGTGGATTTTAGAAGACAGCAGCTCTCACAGCCAGTTTTACACCAGCTTAGACTCTTTTTGCCTATAAAGTTAATTGGCTTATGCCAGTTTGCAGAGGAAGGTGATTAAGTGGTCAGGTTGTCCAGTTTCAGTACCTCTTTGGAATTTTAAACTCTGCACTCATGAAACTCCAGCTCAGAGCAAGAGCTAAGGTGCTTTGCAGTTAATCTCTGCAAATCCAGCAGGCAGAGTTGAAATTCATCCTAGCAGGGATTTAGCTGTAATCTCTTGGGACAATGTCTGTACATGAGCACACACCTCAGCTGGGGCTGGGTTGGCAGGGCAGAAATGCCTCCCCTTGTCAGGGCAAAGTTTGGGATAGGGAGCTGGGCTGGAGAGCTGCTATCCATGTGTTATTCCAAATTTGGGCTCACCAGATTGAGAAATGCATCCTGACATGATCCTGAGCTGGCCAAAATATTGATTAATGCTTCAGATGAGGAGCTGAAACCTATTTTAGAGCTTAGATATCAGCAAGTTCAAAGAATTCTGAAGTAATAAAAGTGTAACATGTACACTTATAGTACATAGTACAAGTTGCAGAGTTACAAAATAAACAGCAGATGTAGTGTAGAGGGCGAACAAAGTTGGCAGGATCACCCAGTTATCCAGAAAAACATAATTTCTTGATTTTAAAATAAGTTTGTTGTAAGTGAATGTCAGGAAATAAAGCCTCACTGGGAGCACAAGTCCTGAGCTGAGGCACCAGCCCTCAGACAGGATCTGGTCTGGGGTGGGAGATTCCAGCAGGAAGGGCTGAGGTCCTTCTGTAGGGAAGAAATTCCTCCCTGTGAGGGTGCTGGGACCCTGGAACAGGTCTTCCAGGGGAGCTGTGGCTGCTCCTGGATCCCTGGAATTGTCCAAGGTGAGGTTGGAGAGAGCTTGGAGCTACCTGGAATAGTGGAAGGTGCTTTTTGGGCTCAGGTGCAGATTTCCAAGAGCACTCAGGGCCAGGGGCTCTACCTCAGCAGGCTGGGGCCAGAAATTCTGGAGCATTGAGGAAATCCTGTGGAATCCCTCCCCTTTCCCTGGTGCAGGCCAGCAGAGATAAAATGCAGATTTGGGCATGCTTTGAGGGGTGACCATTGAACAGCAAGTTTCATAATCCTGGTGGCTGCTGTGTGCTTCCCTGGAAGGGAAGGCTCAGCCCCTCCAGTGGACAAACCTGGAGCTGGGGATTCATTCAGTCCCTGTCACTGCCACCCAACTTTTCAGCTGTGGTGGGAACAGGACAGTCTCTTCATTCTGGAGTGATTCATCTGTGAGTGCACTTGTGGTGTTGAGATGCTGCCAAGTATCTTTTTTACCCTCTGGAAAACAACTTCCAGACTCAGATTTTTAATTAATTCTTAATAGAAACAAAGCATTTTGCAGTGGGAGCAGCACTCCTTATATGACCAATATCACACTTGCAGTCTATTTATTTTCCTTGGGCACCATTTGTCCTGGCATTACCAAATGCCACTCCCAGCAGTGGCTGCCTGCACCAGAGTCATCCTCTGTGCCAGATTTTGGCAGCTACTCAGTGGGGCTTTCCAGGGCTCTTGGCACCCTCTTACGGCCAATGTGCAGGGACAGGCTGGCACTGGAGCTTTCCTGAGGGCAGCATTTAAGGGAATGGGGTTCTGCCTTAAAGGAGAGTCACAGATGAACTGTAAAGTGGTTTTACTCCATTTGTTGCCCAGGATTTCAGGCTAAGTGTCTTCTTGACTGAGCACAGAAAAGGAGCAGAAGGAGATGCCTGTCACCAGCTGCTTGCTGTTAAAAAATCCTGCAAAGCTGGAAAAGGAAGCTTGCAGCTAAACACAGCCCCACAGAGAGGACATTGGCTTTATCTGCCCTCTGAATGGGGACAAAGAGCTGGGAGAGGAATGGGAATGAAAGGAGAAGAGGAGGAGAGGGCACCCCAGACCTTGGGTATAGCAGGGGATGGGAACAGGGAATTGCTGTTCAGTTTGGCCTTTCCATGGGGGGTTCCCCCCACAATTATTTTTCTTGCCTGAATGCCTAAATATAAAATTGTAGATGGAGGGAAGGCTGAGGAAGTCAGAGTGAGGAACTAGGATAGTCTGGCTCTAACCCTACCCCTTGTTCCAGCTTGGGAAAGGCTCCAGGTGAAGAAAACTCCATCTCCCCCCAAAAATATGACACAGCTCTCTCAGGGAGAGGGAAAGGGTAGGAACCATGGAATTAAACCATGGGAGGAGCTGTGACTTCAATGTTTGATGAATTTAAGTCCTCTCAGAACAATCTTGGTTGTCTTTCTATCATTAAAGTCCAAAGTTAGTTTATAGTTTCTGTTCTTGTGTGTGTGAAAGGACAGTAAAAGGAGACTTGGCTTAGAAAATACCCCTGTCTGTGCCAGGTTGGCTGTTGAGAGAGGGAGATTCCCTCACCTGCCATGGGGAATTAGAGATCCAGGAAACAGGACCACAGGAAAAGCTCAGAGCATTGGGGCTGGCTGCTGTAGCAGAGAGGGCACTCAGAGCCTAATGCCAAAGGATTTTTTTTAGTGAGGAGTTGCCAGGAAGAGGATTATGAACCCTTTGTTTGCTGTGCCAGCAAGAGAGATATCCAGCAGATTGTAGGGAAGCACTTCCATCTGCAAGGCTAATTATGCACTGGCAGGGCTTAACTGGAGAAAAAGATTCCAAAAACAATTTAGATCAACTTCCAGGAGGAGACCTGGGTGTCATTGATGCAGTTGTGATGCTGTAATGATCAGTCACCCCAGCACAGCCTCCCAGACCACAGATCAAATGACTTTTCCCCAGTCCCTGCCCCAGTGCAAAGGTGCTCAGCACCTTCCTTGGATGACATTTTGCACCTCTGAATCCTCTGTGTGATCCCCTGACCAATCCTGGCTGGCCAGTTACTGATGGTTTAGTTTGTCCCAAACTGTGGTGCAGATGTTACACGAAAGCCCTGGGAGCAGGTGAGCACCCTAGGAGTGGGGTTGGTGTGGCTGTCCTTGTCCCTGTGCCTTTTATGCTTTATTTTATATTTCATTTAATAGAACATGCTTCACTTAATGCACATAAAGATTGCATGAATGACCCTCCTCCCCTGCTTAATTTAGTTTAATTCCTCTGTCTACTCCACATCACTGAATTACACACAAATTCCAAGCCTCCATAGGATTTTCCCTGCCAGTAAATCCAAGTGCATCCCATGTGCAGTCACAGGAGCTGGTGGCTGTCCTGTGCTCTCCTCCTGTCACTTAATGCCATGGCATTTCCCAGGGCAGCAAGAAGGGAAAGGCCTTTTCCTGCCAGGTGTAATTTTGGGAGCTGGATTTTGGGTTCTGTGCCACTAGAGGGAAACCTGGGCCTTTGCATGGGAATAAAGAGAGCTGCAAGATGCTGGAATAGTGTGGGTGGATAAAACACAAACCAGCTCTGCTATGCATCCCAGGCAGTCTCACTGTTGGGATAAAAGGTGTGTTGGTTGACACAAATTATCCAACTCCATTTTAATGTGCTGCTGGATAAATCAGGATCTTGGGGACATGGTCAGTGGTGGCTTTGGTAGAGTTATGGGTTTATCTGGATTATCCCAGAGGGTTTTTCCAACCTTTATGCTTCTGTGATCTCCTTTGGAAGGAAATATATCAGTTATTGGTGCAATGACAGAATCAGCAGCACAGTCCCTGAGCACCTTCAGAGCTGTCACAATTCAGCTGTGTGCACACATCTCCTTTTTCCTGCTTTAATAGTGGGACAAACAGAACCATTAGCAAGTGTCTGTTCTTTAACTGCTCCAACAATATCTATTAATTCTTTCCAGCAGCTCAGGCAGAGAACTCTGAGTGTTGTTAGAGAGACTTGGAGGAAATTTTAGGATCATGGAATGGTTTGGTTGGGAAGGAACCCTAAAGCCCATCCTATCCCACCACCTGCCATGGGCAGGGACATCTCCCACTATCCCAGGCTGCTCCAAGCCCCAGCCTGGCCTTGGACACTTCCAGGGATGGGGAGTCCACAGCCTTCCCTTCCTTCATTTACCTTCCCCATGCTTGGGAAGATGAGGCTTCACAGCAGTTTCTTGATATCTGAGTTTCTTCTGCTCGTGAACAGAATGAACAGCATTACTAGATGCAGTTTCCCCAAACATTTGATAGTTTTTTGTGGTTTTAATCTGGGTGAGACTTGCTGGAGGTGTTCAGCTGAGGCTGATGAGGTTTTCCAGCCAAGAGCTGACCAGCTGTTCCTGCTGGAAATTCTGCCTGAGTTTGAGGGAGCTGTGGGAAGTCAGGTTGTCAGGGCAGGAGTCGCATGAGCAAACGGGAGGTAACAGATCTGTTCCCTTCCATTTTAAGAGTGACCTTTAACTCACCAGACTTTGCAAAATAGCTCCAGCAGGATCCTGCTGTAAGTTTGCCTCCAGAGCCCCAGAGTGAAACTGGGCCTGGCACTGCCCTGCAGATCTGGGAAAACGTGGGAGCACCACATCCCAGCGGGGCTGAGCTGCTCCCACCTCCCTGCCCGAGGGAGATCCACCCGGATTGACACTGCCGGGCTCCATGGGATGGCTGGGAGCAGTGCCTGGGGCAACCAGGAGGTGATAGAGAAGACAGGAATCCTTTGCCAGCCTTGCAGTGAGGGACAGCAGTGTGGAATTGTGCGTTCTCCCTGACATTGATCCCCCACCGCAAGTGCGAGGACACGGCTTCGGTTACAGAAGGTGCAAGGAGCTATTTTTGGGGTGTCCAACAGCTCCCCTCAACTCCTGCCTCGTAGGTGGGCCATTGCTGTGTCAAAGCTGGGGGTTAATTTTTGGCATATTTGACTTTTTAAATGCATCTGTGTGAAAAAAGATGGAAGACGCTCCCCTGCCTCTGCTGACGGTGCCAACAGCTCCTTACAGCGACCAGAGACCGGGAACCAGCGGCTTACGGAGGAAAACCTTCTACTTTGAATCCAAGCTCAACTATTTGCAGAACTTCATCCAGAGTATATTTTTTTCCATAGACCTAAGAGATCGCCAAGGAGCCTCTCTGGTGGTTGGAGGTGATGGGAGGTACCTCAATAAGTCTGCAGTGGAAGTGATTGTCCAAATGGCTGCTGCCAACGGGGTTGGTAAATGTTGAAGGGCTGAATTCCTGTGGGGTGTGGCTGAGAAGTGCAGAAATCCATCAGGAATTAGGCACTGTGAGGTTTGATTTCCCCAAAGGCTTTATTCAACTGCTAATATTGATGTTTTTGAGGCAGATCAGGTGGGGAGTACAGAAATTAATGTTTTTTCACTCTAAGTGTTGCAGTTGGGCAGAGAATACATGTGGAGAAAGGAAAATAAATTCTGCCTGGGGTTTGTGTGTTCTTGTTTTGTGCTTTGACATGCCCCAGGCTGTTGGCACATGTGGATTTTTCACTTTGCATGAGAATATAAACCCTTGATACTGTTCAGAAATGGAGTGACAGGGAGAGCCACCAGAGTGGCAAAGGAGAAGAAACAACCATGTTTTGCATTTCTCACCAGGTGTAAATTGTGGCTGTGGGATAAATGCTCAGAGAGCCTTTGAAAATTGATATGAGAGTCAGCAAGTGAGTGACAGCCCTTATAGGGAGCTCAGTTGTGCTGGAATTCTGTGTTTTGGAAGCAGAGCAAGAGGCTTGTATGTTTGTAGTAGATCATGGTTCATGCAAGGGGCTTTGTCTTTGTTTAATTCTGCTTTTTAAGAAGAAATGGCTCTGCTGTCTGTCCTGGATCTCTTAGTGCAGAGCAAATTTTGTGCAAAGGGACCTGGATTTTAGGAGTTTGTTTGACAAAAAAGCAGACCATAACAGTGTAATTAATAGTGAATGGGAACATAGGGTGAGAGAATTTTATTAATTTATTTTTAAAATTGATTTATTTTCTATCTTGGGGGAGGGAATCTTCAGGCATTGCAAAATAATGTCTTCCTTTGAAATCAGTGTATGGGCTGAGCAGAAGGGCTGGAAAATGTGCACAGAGCCAGTCTTGGAGTGCCTGACACCAGGAGAGATCTGCTGGGGAGGGGGAGATCAGGCTCTTCTTCACCAGCTCAAGCTTTTCTCTCCAGCACTGGGCCCAGATCTGCCTAAATTTAGGGATTTAGGGGGTGGTTTGGATATTTTCCATGGATTTTTCTCCTCAGTTTGGCTGGTGCCTGTCGGTATTGTGCTCCTGGTGGTTTGTGCTACATCTCCTGCACAGAAAGGGATGGGCTGGGGACACCATGGAGCTGCAGCCACCAAATTCCATGGCTGGAAAAGCTGTTCCCAGTGTTCCTGGGGGGCAGGAGGGGCTGCAGGAGGTCCCTGTGTGCATCCCAATGGGGCTTTCAGTAAAACCAAGGTGCAAGTATTGCCTGGAGGGTTTTGAAGTGCTGTAACCCAAAAGTGGGTCTGCTTTGAGAATTCCATGAAAGGTGTTTCTCCAGCATTGCAGCCTGATGTTTTCCTCATAAGAAATTCCACAGACTCAAAAAGGATTAAGTGCAAATCGTTCAGCACATTGTTACACTGAGCAACCTTCCCAGTGCTTACCACAAAGACTTAGCACTGGAGGAGTGGGGAATGGCAGCTGAAAGCCTCTGGAAGCCAAGGAGGAGCCAAATCACAGAGCAGCTCCCATGGAGAAGAGTGTTTCTTCCTCTCCTTCCTTGCAGTGGAGAAAAGCAACAGTTCAGGTGTGCAGGGATACAAGGACAGGAGATTTGATGGGTTCATCCAGCTCTCCTGCAGCTGCTGCCTGCTTTGGCAGGGAAAATCTCTTGGTTTTCTTTCCTCTGCAGCATTCCTGGGGCACTGATGCACAGGGGTGCAGCAGAACATGACCCTCAGAGGGAAACTGGGGAGCAGGAGGGGAAGTTTTGGAGAGGAGCTTCCTGCAGCTCCTGTGAATTCTCAGAGAAACTGAGGAAGGTTTGGAGGCCAGAATAAAGCACAGGACAAGGTGTATCTGAGAATGGGGAAAAAGCCAGCCCTGTGGAGGCAAAAAATGAGTGATCAGTGCATGGGAAATGTGAGGGGTGCAATAAATGAGTGATCAGTGCATGGGAAACATGAGCTGCAATAAATGAGTGATCAGTGCATGGAAAATGTGAGGGGTGCAATAAATGAGTGATCAGTGCATGGGAAATGTGAGGGGTGCAATAAATGAGTGATCAGTGCATGGGCACAGTCAGGGCTCCAGTGTGAGCTGGTGTGGGCAGCTGGAGGCAGGGCCTCACTTTGGGTTTGCAAAGTGCTTTTTCACATTTCTGCTGTTATTTGAGGTGCAGCTCTGGGCTGTGACAGCTGGACCATGCAATAACTGATGGGCAGCGAGGCTGGGGCTTAGCACCTGGCAGTGCCAGGGGCCAGGAATCACAGCCATGCTGTGCCCTTGGCTCAGCACCCACCACAGCCTGGGAATTGATTCCTGCCTCAGCTCGTGATTGAATGAAATCTTTTCCCAGTCTGTTCTGGGTCTGACCCCCTCAGCTGCTGCAGAGGAGTCTGGTGTGGTTTTTGGTCCTGTCACCTCATTTTGGGGCTGTGGAAGGAGTGTGTTCTTCCAGGGAATTATCCACCTCCTGGTTTATTGCCTGGATTCTGATGCTGGTGTGTTGCACATTGCTCTGGATCCAATCTCAGTGATATCCCTGAATTGATGGGAAGGAGGTGTGCTGCTTGCTGTGAGGAATGATCTGCAGCTGCTCCCAGGATGTTCAAGTTCTGTGTTATTTTGGCTTCTCTCTGCCCCATTGTGTGTTTTGAAGGCAAATTTGGAGACCACAGCCAGAGGCAATGCTGGTTTTTTGTGGTTTAATTCCTGTGGAGAGCTCACCCCTTCAGTACATCCATGTGTAGCACTGATGGAGGAAAATGCTACAACAGGGGGTCAGATGCACCATGGGGAGCTTTGGCAGGAACAGGGCTGTGCTTTGGAGGTGTAGAAGAGATTACACCTGATAAATCACAGTTGTACTAATTACCAAAGAAGAGAAACAGCCTTGCCCTTTAATGTCTTGTGACTAATAAAGATAAGTGTGATAAAGGGGTGGCTTGGCTGCTCAGAAGAGACCCTCGAGGAGGTAGAGGAGCTTGGAGGAAGAAGGAACAATCCAGAGAGATGCAGAGAAGAATGAAACAAGGAAAGGGAGTTGCTGCTGTAAAAGATGTGCTGTGAGGTCAGTCTGGATCTGATGGAGTTGGAGTTTGCAGTCAGAGCTGAGCCAGGTGAAAGCTGTGTTCAGAGTTTGCAAACCAATATTTACAGCCAGCAGTCAGAGCCTGCAGCTGGACCCTTGCTGTAGTCAGAGTCAGGGTGGCAGAGCTGTAAAGAAGAATAAACCAGGAGTCTTTTCACATTGTTAAATGAGAATCTGTGTCTTGGCTCACTTCTACCCCTACGACACCTCAGCTGTGACAGCGCTGTGTTAGCAGAGTTTGGGGTTTGCCTGACCGAGCTGTGCTCTGCCCTCCCCTCTCAGATCGGGCGCTTGGTGATTGGGCAGAACGGGATCCTGTCCACGCCCGCCGTGTCCTGCATCATCCGCAAGATCAAAGCCATCGGCGGCATCATCCTCACCGCCAGCCACAACCCGGGCGGGCCCAACGGGGACTTCGGCATCAAGTTCAACATTGCCAACGGAGGTCAGCACTTGGGCTTCGGTTTCATTGCTGTTACTGCCGAGCTTCAGCCTTTCCTGCCAGGCTCAGCACTAAGTGCATGTATTTCTTCTTTGCACTCAGATGTTTGTTCATTCTTATCTCTATTACAAACAGTGAGTTCTACAGCACTTCAAGCTAGCAAGCTAAAAATGGAGTTGTGTGTCTCTCTCTACAAGGCCTTTTAAGGATAAATTATCCAATTAAGAAATGGCACCTAAATTACTTTTACTTATAGCCCAATAACCAACCACCCATGGTCTGCAATGCAAACTTTTCCATCCAATTACAAAATAACACCCAAACCCATAAAGAAGAAGGTGAAGAAACCTCTGCCCTAAAACCTCTATCTTGCTTTATATATATATATTACTGTATCCTAAAGCTTAAATTCCAAGTGTCTCACCATGTGATATTACAGACTTTTATTTAAACTACACACCCATGATCCCAGTTCTGTCATTCAATTTTGGAAACTTTCTCCATGGCCTCAGGTCAAATGCAGAGTTCTCCTGGGGGTCAGTGCCTGTCAGCACAGAAAGTTTAAAATTCTCAGTGACCAGGGTTCCAAAACTCCTGTTATTATTATTTATGTCTTGTGTCCACCCCAGAATCCAAGTTCCTGTCCATACCCCAGGAATCAGTGCCCTAATGGAGCAGGTGATGCTCTGCTCCCCTCATTCCCTGGTGTTCCTCTCCCAGCCCATCTCTTTGCTGTATTCCTGAAGTTCCCTCCCCTTGCAGCTGGATTCTCTAACACCTTCCCCTTGCCCATTTCATTTTACAGGTCCTGCTCCTGAAGCCATCACTGATAAAATTTTCCAGATCAGCAAGAAAATTGAGGAATATGCAATCTGCCCAGACCTGCAGGTGGATTTGGGCACCATTGGGAAGCAGCAGTTTGACTTGGAGAATAAATTTAAGCCATTTACAGGTAAAGAAATGTTCTTCCTCTTGGCCAGGTGAGGAATTGTGATGTTTCTGTTGCCATTCTGACCTCTCCTCCTCATTTGTTCCATAATCCCAGTGAGGACATTGCTCCTGGCATTTATTTATTTGGTGATTTTGATTTAGATAATTTTCTGCCCTACAGAAGTTTTCACTACAGTAGCAAAATCTTGATCCATTAAACTTCCCTAAAATCAAAGGCTGTTTATTCTGCAAGGCAAACATGTACTTGAAAACAGAAAAATGCAGTTACAGTGCATTTTCCTAATTAAAAATTAAAGATTTTAATCTTCCAACTGATTTTTTTCCGTGGTTTCAGATACAAAATTTGTCCCTGTGAGTGGAAAAACTGTTACATTTCACATGTGACTTTTGTCAGTCAGCAGTGAAATATGAAAATAAATTTAAAAATAAACTTTAAAAAAATACTGCAAGTATTTTTTTTGTCATCTCCTGGTCCTTTTAATTAACAAAGAAATAACTTAAAAGATATAAAAATTGGTGTTTCTCTCAGTCCCCATTTCTTTGTAGTAGAATTTTTATGCTATATTTTGTTTTTATGTTGGCTGCAAAGGTGCAGCTTTTTGAACTATTAAGTTCACACTTCCCATTGACTGTGGAAATTAAAGATCTGATTTTAGGTACATACTTTTAAATTTAATTGAAGTGGGATTGAGCCCTCTTGAAGAAAGTCCAGGGAACCTTAACTGGGAACAGAGTTTGCCTTAGGGATTTTGTTGGTCCACTTGTGACCTGATTAGCAGTGAGAGCCAGTAATTAAATTCCTAATTCAGCCCCATCATTCCTATTTTGATTCTCTGGGATGTTCAAGGGTTTTGTGCTGGGCCCTGGCCCTTCACTCTGAGGACCCTGAGCACAGCAACAGGGTTTGGTTATCACAATTCCAGGCTGGAAGGGTTGATCCCTGTCACTTTCTGTTTTCCAGTGGAAATTGTGGACTCTGTGGAAGCCTATGCCAACATGCTGAGGAATATCTTTGACTTCAATGCCTTGAAGGAGCTGCTGTCAGGGAAGAACCAGCTGAAGATTCGCATCGATGCCATGCACGGGGGTAAAAGGGGCTGGGCTTGGGGTGCTGGGGGCTCAGGTGTCCTTGGGGATTTGGCACCTACTTCAGACAGGAAGATTTTCTCTAGAATTTATATTGCAAGTTTGGGGGTTGGTTTGTAGCATACTGGATTTTTCTTTTTGGGAACAAACTTTTTATGTCTTGTGTTTTTGTCTTTTGTCAAGTGTTGTGTTATGGGAGTTGGAATGAGCTCATCTTGAAGGTCCCTTCCAACCCAAACCATTCTAGATTCTGTGAAATGTTTCATGAATCCTGAAATGGTTTGGGTTGGGAGGGACCTTAAAGCTCATCCAGTTCCATCCCTGCCATGGGCAGGGACACTTTCCACTAGCTCAGCTTGCCCTGTCCAGCTTGGCCTGGGACACTTGCAGGGATGGGGTGGATTTTGATGTGAACTCCTAAACCACAAAGCACCTAAAAGCACCTAAAGTGACCCAAACTGAGCATCCTGAGGTGGTGGTGCCATGGCTGGTGCAGAGCTGCCTGAGGTCTCAGCCATCTCCTTCCTCTCTGTTCTGCTGAGACAGTTGTGGGCCCTTATGTGAAGAAGATCCTGTGTGAGGAGCTGGGAGCCCCAGCAAATTCAGCTGTGAACTGCACCCCCCTGGAGGATTTTGGGGGCCACCACCCTGACCCCAACCTGACCTATGCTGCTGACCTGGTGCAGACCATGAAGACAGGAGAGTATGACTTTGGAGCTGCCTTTGATGGAGATGGGGTAAAGGAGCTGCTCAGAATTCCTTTTTTTCCTCTAACCAGCTCTGGGGACTGAGGTGCACTTTTCTCTCCCTCTGTCCTCTGTAATCATGAGTAAAGTCCTCTGTAATCATGAGTGAAGTGAACAACTTGCAACAAGTTTTCCACCACAGAAATAATTGGATATTGTGTCAATAAGCCCAAACTGTATTTAAATAACTTTTTAAAAAATCAGCAGGAAGGTGAAACACTACGGAGTTGCAGCTGTGTAACTTCTTCAAAGCTCTGTGTTTATTTCAGAAAATCTCTGGGAATTGTTGGGCTTGTGGGCTGGGCCCTGGGCTGAGCAGGGAGCTGAGCTGTTACAATGCATTATTTACTTTTTTTTGCTGAACATCTAATACATGATAGCCAATCAATACTTTCACTATTACCTATAGCCTATCACAACTACTAACATTACCATACCCATGTTACTGTTCTCTAACCACAAAAAGTTAGTATGTCACAGTTTAAGCTAGAAGTTGTTTTTCAGTTTTCTTGCAGTGGAAAATTCTGAGATGTTTTTTGTACTTGCAACATCGGCTTTCTTGTTTGCCTGTGAAAATCTTTTTTTGCTTTTCATCTTTTGTTTGAGGTAGATTTACATCTTTTGTTTGAGGTAGATTTACATCTTTTGTTTAAGATTTTGTTGAGATTTATCCTTTGCTCTGAGCTATAAAAACCCCTTCCAACTTACTTACCCTTTGCTTTCTAGTTATCCAGTAAGACTAGCTCAGCAATTCTTTTTTTCTATATCAAAACTTGCTTTCATTTCTATTCCTTTTCAAATTCTACATTCAGAGATCTTTCTGTTATACATACACACCTTGCTGTCAGATCCTTATCCTTCCCAACGTGTGCTGTGTCCCCAGGACCGTAACATGATTTTGGGCAAGCACGGGTTCTTTGTGAACCCCTCGGACTCGGTGGCCGTCATCGCCGCCAACATCCTCAGCATCCCGTACTTCCAGCAGACCGGGGTGCGCGGCTTCGCCCGCAGCATGCCCACCAGCGGGGCCCTGGACAGGTAGGGGCCCTGGGGAGGGCACAGGGCACAGGTAGGGGCCCTGGGGAGGGAACAGG
>NW_026612892.1:0-25003 GCF_029582105.1 Oenanthe melanoleuca | reverse complement strand
AGCAGTTCAAATTGCTCTGCTTACTAAAGGATTTTCTGCAAGGTTGGGCCAGGCAGACAGTGTCATTTGACTTGTCTAGACTAGGACAAAAGGCGTGGTTTAAACCAGATGGGCAGGGTAAGTTGCACCTTAATGTATTAGCTGTCCAGAGAGGATCACATCTTCCTCGTCCTGTTGCCACTGACACGTCTTAAATGGCTGAGGCAAATAACTGACAAAACCCCGTTGCTATCACCTAGGCAATTCTGTAAAGAGAAGCATCCCAGCACCACTCTTAAATCATACCCACGGAGTTCGACAATTGTGACTTTGATTTAGAGACACATTCTAGTAGTCTTGCTGCTCAACGGAATCAAGGGTAGCAAAATCCATTTCAGGAGAATATTATTCCAAAGCAAGTCTAATACTAGAGCAAGAGCTGCATAAAGAGGAACAGCATGTTTGCACAGCCACTGTGTCTTGCTGCCTTGCCACAGCAGACTGCAAAGCTGCCAAGCTAGAAGGATATCTATTTCATTATCTTCTATCCATCATTCAAAGGAAGAAAATCCACCTCTCCACTCTGGTTCATGGAATAAAACTCTGCAAAGAGGTCATATCTTCAGAGAAGCTTCAAAAGGAGGGTAATGCTAGGATAAACCTAATGTGGCAGCCGCTTTCTCTAAAGCATGAAGTGTAAGGCAAAATTGTTCCAGACTCCATTCTGAGGGGTTGCACAGCTCTAACTGGAGAAGAACTGTTTCAGCTTTGATCTACAATGAAAATTTGCCTCATTTACTTCAGAAAAAGTATGTTTAATTAACTACTATTGTATGGACCAAGCTTTCAACTCCTTTCCCCAGGAACTGCAACATTATTAACAATGCCTTTAAAAAGTATTTAGAAGTATTTAAAAAGTATTTTACATGCATTTACCAAGGTTTTCTAAATAAAAATTTTAAAAAGGGAAAATTTAATAGAAACTCCTGTTACTCCTGTTTAATAGAATAGGATGCCTCTGCTCCATGCCATTCTATTAAGAACCTGTATCCAGGAGTGAGTGTTGACACTTCAAGATACTGAATTCTTCACCCTTCCAAAAAGATCATTACAGTTTAATGTCCCAAAATAAATTTAAAACATTGACAAGCTTCTGCAAATGGACTTTCCTAAAGTAGCAGCTTTTCTACATGTTTCAAGTAAACTTGAAAAATTTCTTTATATCTTCCTGTATCTGGCTCTACATTTTTCTATGGTAAAACATAGGAAATAAAACAGTTTCACGAGTCCCAGAGGCAATTACTTGACTCAAAACACAACATTCAAGCACCTTCCCGAACAATTAACAAATATTTTTTCCTTGTTAAGAAATGCTCATTTAAGCCAAAATCCACATAATTCCCTAACTCCTGCCTAAAAGGCAGAAAAGCATGAAACATTTTATTGAAAGTCTGAAACCAGAAACTCATCTACTCTCACTCAGTCCATGACTGAAAAACCCTTTCTATCCAGCTGCTGCCTTCTCCACCAACAGAATGATCTCACAGGATAATATCTGAATACTTTTATCAAGTTAATCAAGTTTTAAGCATCTTCAGTTTAACTTGTTAAAATTTTGCTATGTTAGCATTTTACAGTTTTCTGTAACAGTGATGGGTTTCGAGGGGAGGAAGAGGGGCTTTAATTTTTTTCTAAAAATATTTCCTGCTATTAACTGGCAAGATTTCCTGTATTTACAAAAAATAATAAAATTAAGCCCTACAGCACCCTGGTGACACAAGATGAGGCAAACCACTTAAAAACCTGCTCAAAACCACAAAGGAGGGCAGTTAACAGTGCAGGGGGCTGAGGGGCTCCTGTCCCTCTGCAGCACACTTCTTCTGGCCATCTGGCGACCAGAGACACTCTGGATATTATCTCTTACCTCAATGAATTATCTGGATGTGTCTCCATGTGGGACTCCAGCCCATATTTGCAAACAAAGTCTTTGAAACACACTGGACAATGATAAACTTCATCGTCAGCCCTCTTATCCCCTTCACCAGAATGGCCATCCTCGAGAACCTTCAGAAAAAGGGAAAAAAAACCTCACTGGACCAACTTGTAAGCAACAAAACAAACTTACAATCCAAAGTCCTTCTCTTACAAAAAGTTGCAGGCCTCGTGTGTAACCTTGCTGCAAGCAAATCCAAAGGACTCATTCCTCCGGAGAGAGGGTAAGCAACAGAGCCTCGGCACATGTGTAAGAACATGCATGACAGAAAAGGAGGCTCAGTAGAAGATAACGTGTGCAGCTGAGTCACAGATATATCAGTTCTAATGAGGAACTGTGATTTGAAGAACTTATAAACCCATGTGTTTATATACCAGTGAACTAGCATTCCTCCCCTTTGGAGAGCCAGGGGAGCTGTCAGCCTAAATTATTTATGCCACTGAGATACTGCCAACTGCTAAGTCAAGTGTTTTAGGGAGAAGCAATGAACTTTTGCATGTTTTCTATACTTCTCTTCTGATTAGAGGGAGAAAAACATGCACAGAGTGAGGGATACTGTGCTAAATGGAACTGCTACTAGCTTGCCATTTAGAGATAGTAAGTGGAAAGAGTCAAGTTTGGCAGACACCATACATTCTGTACAAATGACTGATATGTGTTAAAATATTTCATAAACAAAACCCTAATGGAAACGTCTAGCCTTCAAATAAATATTTTCTGGTCACTCTTGCAACTCCAATAAGGCAGGATTATGCTACTGTGAAAGGGAAATATACTGTAGGGTTTTTTTTGCCTCCAGATCTAGCTGCTGCTGCTGCTGCTTTTGAAGTAAACATTTTTTTTTAAAAGTTTAAATCATCATCCTCCAAAAATACTACAATATAAATGTGAGGAAAAAAAAACCTAGGAGAAAAACCACAGCAGCAAAGAACAGTACATCCTCTTGTCATCCAACAACAATTATTTATAAATCATAAGCAAATTCAAAAATTTAAACAATACAGAATTTTAAAAAATTAATTATTTCAATCCCTGAAATTAGAAATTAATTTTCAATCATAGATAACTGTTGGTCACACAGGATAAGCATGGCAACTCATATACAGAGCTGTAACCAGTCTGTGCTGACTGCACAAACCAAACAGCTGACAATTTAAGAGGTAACCAGGAACATCTTTTGCTTCATGCCCCATAAAGAACCTTTTTTGCGGGTGTCCTCTCCTCTCTGTCCAGCTCAGCATCGTGACTGAACTTGCGTTTCGAAGACAATCGCCTGCGCTTCAGCGGCGAGGGGGGAGTGGTGCTCGCTGTGCTGTTCGGATCCTTCTCATGAATCTTCATGTGCCTGAGCAGGAGGGGGAAGAACACACTGTCAGCAGGCAAATCTGGGCTGGGAAGTCCAATGTAAATTTTAATGCCATCACCACTTCCAAGGTTTGCCTTTAGAGGGTACCATCAGAGATCCCATGAATCAGTCTGAACTTCCGAAAAACAGCTGGGGCAGGATCCAGCACGGGCCCTTTGCAGTGCCTGGGCCTGTGAGGGGTTGCAGCAGGGAGCCCACAAGCTTTCCCCCATGTCTCAGCTCACAGCACAGCACTTGCCCTGCTATCATCTATTTCCATGCCCACCGTGCCCATTCCCCATCATCTGTGAGATCCTGGTTCTGCCTAAACCCAGTCTTCCTGTCTTGTGGCAGTCCAGTAAGCAAAAGCCTGCAGCTTAGCATCCACTTCTCTCAGTGCAAAAAAAAGCACATCACCTTCAACTGGCTCTCTGCCTAGAGTTTGAGACTGTACCTCAAATAGATCTGTATATGCCAACACCAGAGTAATGCTTCTTAAATATATTTGTTTCCTTCTCATCTTTAATCAATATTGGACCCCAATATCGAATTTCAAGTGCAGCTTTGAAGTCAGGATTATCTGGTCCCACTGTTACAGTGCACTAGGTATGGCTTGCAAAACTCTTACTGCCAAGGCATGTTCAGAAACCTGCTTTCCCAGGAAAACAACTGTTTATTGTCACAAAGACACAGGAACAGGGAAAGGGACAGAATTACTCAGGAAGCAATCTCATTAATATGTGTTTACCTGACCCACTTGCCTCTTGGTTTTCTGTATTTGCAACCTGAGGAAGATACTGTTGTCTAGTTCCCTCCAGTTAGATGGAAGGTATTGCTGCCATGCTGCTTCTTCTGACAACTCAAAGCTCAAATTCAAATTTTTTTTTTTTTACAGGTAGGGCCTTTAACCTCACTTCGAATTTATATTGCTATTGAAAAAAACCACCAAAGGTGTGCTCCTAGATACAATGAAAATTTTTTGCTTCTAATAGCTACATGTGTGAATGCAGGGGGGAGTTGCCATTTGTCCATATGACTGACTTCAAAGAAAAGCAATGGAGACAATGTTAATGGCACTTGGGCAAATTTTTCAGAAGTCACATCCACAACAGTGCCATTTAACATGACTGCACACTATCATGTTCTAACATGAGAGAATGCTGTAACCCAGACATCCTCATAACTTCTTTGGTGTTATGACATAAAATCTGTTTTAGTTTTGTATGCCAAGGGCATGATGCTTCGAGATAACACACTGGACCAAACTGAGCTGCAGCAGACCCCACTGGAGCTGCTGGGAAGACTGTCTCATCACGCAATGATATTTTCAATGTTTCCTTTCACAGTCTCAGAAACTTTGGAAAAAAAAAAGAAGAAGGCATCTAAATCATTGTCTCAAACTATAGCCTGTCTCAAACTATAGCCTGTCTCAAACTGCAGGGTGTTGTGCAGGAACAGCCTCATGCCAAAAGCACCACAGGTACCAGAACCAATGCAAGATAAAAATGGCTGTTCAACTACTGTCTGCTTTCAGCATCCATCAAGGCTGGGGCTGCTTGGAGGATCAGGTCCATGAGGAAAAACCTGTAGTTTGCCCAGATCCCCAGTAACTCTTACTGGTCTCATGAATGGTGGATGGACACTGGTGACACGTCAGTCACATCTATGTGCAGATGTGCCCAGCAGATTGGACATACAATCATGGAAATGTTGCTGAAATTGTCTGACCTCTTTCCCTGCCGATCACCTATTTGGGAGAAGGAATGCTGAAGGACTGAGCATTTGATTCTCTCCAGGTTTGAGGGAAACCAGAGAAAACCCAGAGTGCTGACACAGCATACAGAGTGCTGTGCACTCGCTTGCCTTGGCCCTCTGGTAGCTCTGGCACCACAGGCACCAAAGCAACTGATTTGTCCACATGAATCCAGTCTCACAAAATCTGCAGGAAGGCATCTCTAGATACTCTACTGCCTTGTCTTCTTTGATCTTGTTGATTTTTTTTTTCCCACCTATGACACTGATCTAACTTCTCATGCTAGCTACAGCTTCTTTCATGGGTGATAAAACAACAGCATGAGCTGCAGTTGTCTGTATTCACACAGGAATAAGGGAGAAGAAAACAGTTATTTCTTCAAGGGGTTCCTGTCCACAATGATAGAAGATAAAATTCAAGAAGCATCTTGGAACAAAAACTCAAAATGTTCAACTGCACAGGCAAAGCAAAACCTGGAAGGTGGACTGTTTGTCTATGTTTTTATTATTTCTTTTTGGTAAAGACTGCTTTCAATGATCTCTTGAAAGCAAGGCTTTTGCTGTGCCTGTCTGTCCCTGCACCCCCGGCACTCACACACGGCCTGACTGCTTAACACTCTGGCAGCTCGGCTGAAGCACAGCTAATCCTACCTGCCAGTTACTTTTCAGATAGCTAGAGAGCAAAATCAGTCAAGCTAAATCACATTCATCCAGAAAACAAACAAACAGCAAAAAAACTGTTATGCACTGAGCGTGGGACCTTTTCTTCCCATTTTCTTTTAAAGTCTCTTTCCAACCATTAACAAGTATGCACAACTCCTGTTTAGCAGCTGCCTATGCAAAACAGCTTCCTTAGGGCTAAGTTCTTTCCTCCTGCTGTTTGTCCACCTGTTGAACTCTGCTTGTTTTGATGGAGCTGGCTCCTACTTGAGAGGGGTGTGATGGCACATCCACAGCACGCCAACAGGAAAAACCCTTGGGACCTCCAGGTTAGTGCCAGCCCAACCTAGCACCTCTGCCTGGCAGGACCTAATGCATGCAAACACACTGGCTCCTGCAAGTCCCAAAAGCAGTTCAGCTGTGCTTGCAGTGTGAAGTATGCCAGTAAGGCAAGGCCTGCTAATGGGTACAGCACCACAGGGATGGGAGCTTTGCTATATCTGGTGTCAGGAACTGGCTGCCCCAACTGCTTGCAGTTCTCATTCCTGAAACGTGTGTGCTTTTGCCATGTCCTAAAATCCACAGCAGAATCCATACCACAGCAAGGAATGTGGTGATCCCCTCATGTTTTAGTTTTGCATATTTGAAAGGAAGCAGCCTAAGCTATTGGGCTATAAACAGGAAGACACCCTGACTACACCTTTGACTTTTACTGTGTAGGTCAAACATCACAGCTGCTGTGATAGCTCTATGCATGTGACCATTAAGGAAAAAAAGGAAAATTCCAAAACCAAAGCAGCAGGTTCCAGAGTTCTCAAGGAGAGTTGCAACCTGCCCACATTACAGCCAGCAGGTTGTTCCTCTGGCAGGTTAAGCAAGTTTCACTGCATGAAGTTAAGGGTGGAGAGGAAAAAGATTACTAGAGCTACAGCCCAAGATAAGCGGGAAGATAAAGCCAAAAAGTACAAAGGATAGACATGATCTTCATCTCTCTCTTTTACTTTGCAACATGGATGTCATTCTGCCTCGAGACAACATTTATCACCCAACATGGGTTGAACTTCAGCAGATGCCAAGTCACATCCGCATCCATAACCTCTATTAAACACTCCCTTCACTGAGGCTTCTTCTACTTGAAAAGTTTCCTAACCATAATTAAGGGGGGAGGGGGAAGTATTTGTGTTGCCTTACTCCTTTGGAAGAGTTTGTCTTGATTAGATCTTACATGTACCACTGAAAATGTTCAACCTCACTGTTTAGCCTGCCAAGATACAAGAAGAACAGGAACAAAGCTGTGTTTAGAAGTTATTTTCCCTTTGTGACTATAACAACATATTTTGGCCTGACAACACTGGCATACTTAGAATGCAAAAGACAGGCTCATAAGTCAGGCTGGCTTTCAGCATCTTACAGTGATAAAGAAAAATGATATGACATTCATCAGTTCCAAAAAATAAAGATAAACACTCAACACTTTAAGTGAGAATGTAGATCAAAAAAAGAAAGAAGGGCAAAGTAAGGACATGCACAGAAATGCTCATATTCAGTTGCAGATGCAAGTTACAGCAATATGTGCCAGCAGCTTTAAAGTGACCACTACTGCAGCTCAGGAGACAGCCAGAATCACAGTGGACAAAACTTGGATTTCTTTTTCTAAATTAGATCAATGAATTGTGGCTCTGAGCCATTCTACAGAGCAACTGAAGTACAGGAGACAAGTTCAGGAAGCTACAGAGCCCTGAAATCTGCACCTCACAGTCTCCCCAGCATGTCTGCAAGTACACATACACTTGGGACAGTGCTGAGGGTGGAACACTGAAATCCAACCATGATACACATGATGATAGGAAGGAGATAAAAACTTGTGCTTAATATTAGGGAGGACTCATCTGCACTAAGTGCTAGCTGGCCTTGATTAACCTCTCAAAGAAAATGGTGGAACTCTATTTAAAGTTAGACCAGAGAAAGAACCAGAAAAATTTGTAAAAAATAAATAAAAAAGGAAAAGAGGAAACTATGTCTTTTCCAAACATGGTCTGATCCACCTCTGAATGAAACTCTTAATGTTTCAGAACTGCTATGCAAAAAAAAACAAAAAACAAAAAACCAAAAAAACAACAAAAAAACAACAAAAAAACCCCCCAAAAAAACAACAAAAAAAACCCCACCTTGCTACATACTATGATTTTTCCAGCACAGCTGTATGAGAAAAAGTTCTCTTCATAATCGCTTCCCTCCCCTTCACTCAAATAATTTCACAGGTGAGCATGAGGATCCAACTGTGCTAAGATCGTGTGCCAGTCAGCCCTCCCAACAAAATCACATTTGTTGAAGTGCTTGACTGCCTTTCATTCCAGCCTCCCCCTGAGTACCACCTTCCACTTCCCCTCTTCTGCCACAACTTTCCTCTCCCCTCTCATGGTCACATGAGCAGGATGACTAAGATGATAATGCACAAGAATTCCCCTGGGTTCTTTCTGCGTTTTGGTTTTTTTTTTTAAATCTTTTTTAAGACAAATGAACAGAAAAAGTTTCCAGCCCCACACTGTAATGCAGAGCATGATTTCAGGAAGGTGACTATTCCACTAGAACAGCAGCAAATGAATATTTTGCTGCTTTACACTGAAGAAGAGACTTCTGCAGTAACAGGCAAATGCAGAACTCAAGTACCTTTTTCCTTTTCTCTTGTGGATGGTGTTGGAACAGTGTCTACAGGAGGTGACTCATGGGGAGGGCAGGGGAGCATGTGTTCTGCTGAAGTGACATGCAGCTCCTGCTGGTCACATCCCAGTCTTTACCACATCTCTAAAAAGGGCTGATGAATTTTCTTAATGCCAAGGGGATTTGCATATTGATTGTATAAGCTTTCTGGAGGTCTCAAAACAGGGCAGCCTACAGCTTCAATGCCAAAACCAGAACGTGGGCAGGTTTTGACTGGCTGGCTCAAGGCTAGAATGAGCAGCCAAAGCATCCTGAAGGAGGCAAACGCAAGATGCAGCTGCTCCCAGCTCTGGGTCCCACTGAATTATGAACAAAACCAGGAGCTTCTGCTTTGCATGCAGATAACCTGATCAGCACCACCTTGGCTCTTGGATAGAAATCATCTCCTAGTATGCGTGGGAATCCCTCACCTCTTAATTCTGGGGAGAAAAAAGTACAGTGTAGCTGCAGCTTGAGTTGCCATGCTTCCTGATGTACTTCAGGTCCCAAAGAAAAAAGGCCTGTCTGGCATGGAGGCCCAGCCTAAAGGAAGGTATGGAACAAAAGGGTGCATTTGCAGCCCCTGGGCAGGGTTCAGGGTTAAGCCTCTCCCTTAGAACTATGGCAGCACAAGCACTGCTGGCTTTCAGTCAAGAGAGGTTTATGCCAGGTAGGTCTGATTAGAAGGAGCAGCATGTCCAGAGGGGGAGCAGCAAGCAATTTCACTGAGGCCTGGTTGGGAAAGTCCCAGCATCTAAATCAAGATTAATTCTTGAGCATAGAATCCAGTGTATGTATAAACACCTCCTCCTCCCTCACGTCTGTGGAAACGCGGTGGGGAGGCCAATGAATCTGGGCATTATCAGTCCAGAGAGATCATCTGACAGTATCAAGTTCAGGTTCTGGCTTCATATCCCACATATTATTATAAGTTTCTCCACTTTACCACTAGATGTACCCTATACTCTACTGTATTGCACATGATTGTTCCTCATCTCCCTCGTGATTTTTAGACAGTTTGGTATCAAAACCAAGTAGAAAATCCTCATATATCTGATGCTTAGCTGAAGAAAGGAAGCCACACATCCAATCATTAAAATCAAAGACAAAGAATAAAAATCAGTGCCTTCCATCCTTCACCTTATTTACAATACACTTTGTTTTTCCTCTTACAGCAAGAAGAATCACTCAAGCTCCCAAGCTAGTCTGGGAAGGACTGAGATGGTCAATGCAGTTTAGCTGATTTAACTGCTTTATGTCTTTCACTGCTCTGTGTCTCAAGATCTTTCACTTCCACTGCTCGTCCCACATAACAGTAAACAAACTCCAAAGAATCATAAAACCCCTTGTCAATACTTTAAAAAAAAAGTCCATCCTTCAGAACATGACCTGATCTGTTAGGAAAAAAAAAAAATAGTCTGCTTTGTTAAAGCTTCAACTTAGTGCCATGCTAGGAGTGCAGGATGCATCCAAGACAGGATGAAATTTGGACTGTGATTTCCTTCAGGCCTCATGAAATGGAAAATATCTCATAAAGAAAGAGAAGGCAGCCTTTAAAATTACACTCCTTTCAGATATTTTTATGTCATGTTATCTTTGTTACTGTTTTTGTTTCATTCTTAAAAAATGGTATTTTAGCCCAAGGTGTCTGGAAACGTAAGAAAACACAGGGAACTTCTCTTCAAAGCTCCTGCCAGTTCATGCATACAGGAAGTAAATCCTAAACAAAGAGAAAGTGAAGCAGCAGTATTTTTAGGAACAGTCGTTTAATACCCTGCTGCTAAGTCCCCCCTTAAGTCTTGTGAATATGACTGAAACTTAAGTCAAAAGTGCAGTAACATTATGCCCTTGGGCTAAAGAGTTTAGTCAGTTGTTTATTTGTTTGTTTGTTTGTTAAAACACGTAGAGAATCTGTATTGACAATGTATTTCCAGTGTTAATTACCAACATCACCCACTTAAGAGAGCAATCCACTCAGCCCTTGCCAGTTGTAATCACAGGAACCAAAAAGATGCAGGTAGTTTTGCAAATCAGACATGACCTGTACTAGGACAAGTTTCTGTTTGTCTTCTCTTTTTGGCTTAGTATTTGTATCCTCAAAAAACCCCAAGAATGGCCCCAAAAAGCCCTCAGATGCACACACACTTCGCAGCAGGTCACAAGACAAATACCAGAATCCCAATCACATGGGAAACTCCCTCTTATAATGGCAGAGCAATCCCAAAACAAATTCCAAGCACCCCCATATACTCTAGTGGTAACCAGTGTTGAACCCCAGCATGGGACAAATCAAACAAATCTGAGCAGGAGATCCCTATGGCTAAGCTGGTAGGGAAGTCATTGCAGTGCATGCAGGGAAAGGGTAGGATGGGGTGAACAGGTCCCAGGAAGGATCAGATTGGGATCCCTGATTCATTTCAGCTGCATGTTTGCAAGCAGGCCCAGCAGGAGATCCCCCAGCTATCACTCCCCATGGCAGCAGGCACTGCCATCCTGCCGGCATGGTGGCACACCTCATGATCCTCATGGAGTCTCCAGCGCTTGTTTGTGCTGCCTGCCAAAGCTAAGGTGGTCCTGGGGAGCCTCCCCACACAGCAGCATGTGGTGGCACATGGGAGTAGCTGCCCCCTTGGCATCCCCCAGGTGCCACAGCCATGCCCTCTGCATCCTCCCTAGTTCAGAGCAGCTGCCTGGCTCAGTGAGACTCTCTCAGCAGACAGCATCACTGGGATGACAGAATTGCCATTATTCAGATCCACCAAGACTGGATGGGTGTGCTAAGGCAGAAAAAGCCTCTGGTAATTAAATCTGAATGACAGATTTCAAATCTCTTTTCAGTGCTGCAAAGTTAGCCAGTGCCACGCAGCTGCCAATACATGATACATAAGGATATATGATACACATACACACACATGGAGCATTCTATATTTTTATCCTAGAGAAAAATTCTGCTTTGCTGTGAATAAAGGCAAGTTGTAAGCATAAGTGAGAGGAAAGATAATGATCTACAAATCCAGCAAGGGGGGGTACCACTTCTGAATAATTATGCTGCATTCACATTTAAGCAACTACTTGCTACACAGACTCAGCAAGTTCAAACAGGCTGAAATTGATACAACTGCATTCCCAGCTTGGCTCAAAGTTACTCCTATTCCCTAACAGCAACGTTGTCAGAACACCTCAAAGGAAAAAAAGAGAGATAAATATTTGCCTGATGATGCTGTGACAGGGAAGTGATTCAAACCATGCCTCCAAAGCAAAGCTTCCCAAAGGACTGCAGAAGAAAACATTTTGCATCAACCCTAGTGTAAGGGAGGGCAAAAGAGGAGAAAATGTAGTGTGAGCTTCTCAGTACCTCTTCACCAAGCTGTGACACACAGTTTACATTATGTTCAGAGCAAACCTAAATTAAAAATGCTGAATACTGCAAGGAGACTTTCAAACTGTAAGAAACTTCTATATGGGACAAGATCCTCCTTTATTAAACAAGATCCTTCTCAGGCCACCATACTTCCTTAAGCTTGGAGGAAAAAGGTGTATTAACAACAGTAAAATTAAGCAGAAGTAATATTTTTAATGTGTACCAAAAATCTGGCCTGGGCCATTTCCTTCAATCTTTTCGGAGATTTATGGTTTTCAGCCATGCTCTTTAGCTACCACACTATATAACGTTATTCAGTTACTTCATTGCTGACTTTTCAGAAAACTTCATGTTTAAAGAAAACAAGTGTTATTAGAAAGTAAGGATACTTGAGGCCATTTTAAATTTTAGTAACAGGGGGGAAAAGGAGAGAGAAGGAAAGGGAAAATTAGAGAAAATATATCTCAACAGGGAAAAAAGATTTATCCTAAAGAGCAAACACAGTAGAAGAAGTCCTAGGTATGTCCTGCCTCCCCTCCAGAACCACACCCCTTTCTTAACCAAGCAAACATAAGCCCAGCTACTTCCCAGAAGCAGGCAAAGCCCTCTTGCTGTTGGTTCCCTCTCACACCCCAGTGTTGAGCAATCCTGATGGCACAGCACAGAACAACTTGCTGCGTCACACAGCTCAAGAAGGAAAAAACAGACAGGCACGGCACTGCTGGGGAGGCTGTGCAGATGGGGCTGAGTATCTCTCCCTGACACTCACACACACACAGATGCATGGACGCAAGGAAGCTGCACGAGATAAGGGAAGCACATCTTCCTTAAAAGCAGGGTCTCCACATTACCCTGGTATCAGCAGCCACCAAGTATCTCAAGGGGCAAGGAAGTAAAAGGTTATCACTGCACACACACGAACTGCAAACTTCCCAGCGCTGAGGACGGCATCCTAGCAAAAGAGGTTTCACATGCTCAGCCCATTTCCTCTCCTGTTCCTGAACATGTGGTCCTCCTTCCTTACAGCATTCCCTCGCTGAGCAGGGACGCACTAGGAAGAAGTTTCACATCTTGTTACATATCTGTTTAGTCAAACTGGAAACAAAAGTCCCCGCATGACCTGTGCTACCTTAGAGGAGTTTGGGAACTTTAGGCCTCAAGTGGAATTCATTCAGTCCATGAACAATTGTCGCATTACTCTCTCCCCTCAGTCTGAAACTGTCAAAAAAGCTACCACTGAAGTGTCTTGGTGTTAAAAATGAGCCACACAGAAGTTGTACACCTTCCCTGTTTCAAGATATCTTTCCACATGAGTCAGCACGGGAAAGCTGACTCTGAGGATTTACAAAAAAAATCACTGAGAGTGTTTAGCAAACTTCAGCTAAGAGACTAACCTGAAGAACTCGGTATATCTACAGATACTCTTAAGAAACAGAAAACAGTATTTGCATATTGTGTATTATTTAGCAGTTATATAATGGCATTACTACTTTAAAGACCTTTGCCTAAGCTGTGTACATTGTGCATATGAGCATCACGGCTCAACAATCTGAGTGAAAGGATCTGATTAAGTCCAAATAACAAGATTCCCTTCACTTTTTAATTCATTGTTTTTTTTAACAGCTACAGAAGTTTCCCCCAGTGCTGTCAATCTATTGTTATGGAATAGCCTATTTTTAAAAGGGGGAAGGAAAGAAAGAGGAAAAAACTTGCTGACCCTGAGAGGGGGTATGTTCTGCCATTTGCTGGTTCCAGCATGCTGAACTAGAACAGGTTCAGCAGGTTAGATACTGGGGGGAAAAAAACATAAAGCTGGAAGACATACATTAAAGGTGGAATGACAGCAACCACAAAGCAGTTTGTGATAGACTTTTTCCTCATTCTCGTGGGTACTTTGCCCAGGAATCTTTTCAGAGGATAGGAGGACAGGGAATACATGTTCATAAGAGAAGTGATGCTAGTATTTCTGATGTGCATGAACAACAGGCTGAACAAAGATTACCTTAACATACAAATTCTCTCAGCAAACTTTCTTACCACCAGCATTTTCTACACAGAATCAGCCAACCGAAGTACAACCTACAAGACAAACTACCAACCAAAAAGCGAACAAAACAACATGTTATTTGTTAACCTTGAGAGCTAACACGTCCAAAAGAATCACATGTCAGGTTTATGGCACAGGACTAAAAGCACCTCAATTCCTCACAAGGATCACCTGGATTTTCTAGTGCTTGCTAAGTTAAGGCTTGTATTTATTTTGTAGCTCTTCAAGGTGAGAAGGGGAGGAAACATCCCTGAGAATACTAGACCTTCAGAGGAGGTGATATTCCTGAAAGGGTACTTATGTGGAAAGATCAAGGTCTTGCACTGCCATGTGCTCTGAGGCTAGAGTCTAATCTGTCAAGTGGCTTGCGCTTATTTGAACTGTGACAGGGGTAACAAAGCAGCACTAAGCTACGCTCAATACTCTCTGTTATATGGGAGATTTATGTTACTGCCCGTGAGGAGGGCGGCATTACCCTGCCACATCAGACCACCTGCTCCTCGACACAGATCACACCAGAAACCTAAACTTATTAAGAGTGACCCCTTTTTTTGCCTTGCAGAAGACCAAAACGTAAGAACCCACAACCTTACAATACACAAGATTAGACTTTGCTATTGCTTAAAGGCAACACACAGAGAAAATCTAGGACTAAAAAGCACACTGAAGTCTTGTGTTTAGGTACCGAGAGATCTGGAGATGCAAGTATAATGTTCCTCATTGTGTACACTTAGGTTCTCAAGAACAATGGAGCTAATTAAGGTCTGCATATAAATCTTAACTCTGCACTTCCTTGCTTCGCTTGATTCTAATCAGATCTCAGCATTCATGTTTTTGTGTTAACTTCCTCTGCTGTTCTTTAATGATAACTGAAGGGGGATACTGTCCAAGCCTACAAAAGCAGCATGTAACACATCTGAAATCATGGCATCTCCTTTCAGTTCTGAGGGCTCACAGAGGATCTGTGGCACACCAGGTCATCCAGAGTCTTTTACTGCTGAAGATACTAGTGGAGGGGTTTTTTTGAGCACCCTATCTGTGAGCCATGTGAATTAAATAAAAGTTTATATATAGTTTTTCCAGAAGTAAATCTACTCAGCAATGGTGAGACAGACAAAAGTTTCTTCCTGGAACAATTAAAAGTAAAAGGGCTTCTAATTCAAATTAAAGACAAGAGAAACAGACTCTTCTCTTACTGATGTACTGTTGTTGAAAAGGCCTTCTTTCTTTCTCTATTTTAACCTTCTTCAAAACATGGGGGTCCCAGCAGAATACCAAACACATATTTTGGGTATTATCTGCTGACAGGAGAGGCCAAAAAGCTTCCCTCCACCTGTTTCCCCATCCTCATTTACAAACTACTACCAAAAAATGTAACAACTATTTTTAACTGCAAGGAAGACCAAAACAGCTATCACATCTCACCTGCTTCCCACAACTACAGTCATCAGTTGTGGTAAGCTGCAGTATAAATCAGTTACTAGAAGGCAGAAGTTAGTCCTTTGTGTTCATTATCCCTGCTGAAGAATTAGGGCACTTGCATTTGCTGAAGCTTATCTTTCACTAGCATGCTGACAGTGGTTAAATCATCCCTCCACATATAAAGAATGGATTTAAAGGCCTGTAGTACAACCTGGTTCTTAATATTTAAGAGCACTGCTTACCAATTACTACATTGAAATAAAAGCTTCTTAGGAGATGACCAAAGAGACATTTCTATTGTGCAAGACAATGAGAGACAGCCTTTTCAGATGTGTGAGGTGTCGATCATTTTCTGTGTGGCAAGCTTCTTGGCTACTTGTTTTTAGCTTCACAATTATGTACGTTCAGTTTTTCAAAGTTACACCAAATTCCCACTTGCAGACCACCAGAAAGCAAACCATGTTGTAATAAGGCAGTTCCTCTCCTCTTCTGGGAAAGAAAAAACAAGGGTCTTCATCACATTTGGCTATTCTCTGCCTCCAAAACTCCCATCTTAAGCAAATGCCAGCCTGCACGTGCTGGACTACAGAGATCCTATTTGTACTCAGAGGCTGGGAATTGTTACTGCACTGCACCCCACAAAGCACACACAACATGCTGGAAGCAGGCCAAATGCCATAAATAACATGGGAGTAATTCACAGGTGGAATGTAGGGAGAGGATGGATTCAGCCAGATCTTGAGGACACTCTGTCTATTGGACATTTGCAGAGTCACAGGGGGCCTGTGTGCATGCCTGCCCATGACACACAGACTCTTGTTAAAGGGAGCAGGGAAACCTTTGAAGTGTATGC
Source organism: Oenanthe melanoleuca (assembly GCF_029582105.1). NCBI lineage: Eukaryota > Metazoa > Chordata > Aves > Passeriformes > Muscicapidae > Oenanthe > Oenanthe melanoleuca. The sequence continues at coordinate 8,891 of NW_026612892.1, read as the reverse complement.
ATCTCGATCCCTATGCCTTTATCAGGATCCAACACTCACTTCTGAGCAGTGCATTACAATCTTCCAGACGTGCCTGCTCTTCATGTGCCAGCAAAGATGGCTGGTTAAAATGTCAAAATTCAGATTACCCTCCTGCATGTGCACTTTCTATCTTTCTCAAGAAACTCAGTCAGCAACACACAGGTGCACACATAAAGTGTTGTTTCAGAAAGACTTGAACATCAGAATAGTATCACACCATGATTAAAAAGACAGCTGTTTATCTTTTCACAGAGTATTAAAATCAGAAGTTTGGGAAAACTATCTAGTACTGAAAGTAAGATTGAGAAATGAAAGTGCCTTCTTAATTAAAAGAAGAAATACCTTCTTTGATAGGACCCTTTGTAAGAATGCTTCAAAGCATAGCTTCTGTGATCCAGATCTTCCAATCTGAGTTTCAAAGACTTCTGCATGTGGTTGTTGCATGTGGTGTTTTACATGTGCCAAAGAAAAAAAGAAGAAAAAAAAAAAAAAAGAATCCCCAGACTTTTAGACCTGCTCCTGAGATGGTACATAAACAGCCCACAAGTACCTAAGCAGGATTTAAATAAAAAGCCATTCTGAATAATTTTGTCATGCATAGGGCAAGGAATGGAAGAAGAGAAAGAAGGTAGATACTTGCTACATTTTAGTTTCAAATGAAACACTTCAGTTAGTTTGCATTGCTGGACTTATATGGACAGTCTGGAGAAAACCAGCCATGGACAATGCTCCTTCATTTACCAAACTGGGGAAGCTGTGGCTGAAACACATGCATTATTCCTTTACTCTTTTCAGACTTGCCACAGAGCCTTTAATAGCTTCCCACTGGAAACTGTCAGGAAGGTCATTTCTCGCCTCCCTTTTGGCATTTATACCCCATTAACATTTTGTAGTTGCATGGAGAGCATGTCTTTGGCAGGGAGGAAAATGAGACTTTAAAGTGATAGGCACGGACTACACTTAGTCACAGAAATGGAAAAGGAACTGCTGGCAAAGTATCCCACCCCCAAAGGAAACACTTTTGGAGCAAGTGGAGGCATCGCCCTTCTGAAGGACTGAAGGCTGATGCATGTTCTGTTTGAATGCAACACAGTAAGTCAAGTAAAATTTTTTTCTCTACCTCGAGGTCCCTTCCTAATGCTCAGAAACCACCACTACAACCACAGCAGCAGCCTAACTCCTCTGTCTGCATTTTGGGGAAAGGCAGTGGTAGAGATGGAGTAAGAGACTTGAAACCTCCTATTTCATGTCAGATTCTAGATCCATAAGTGTCCTTGGAGTTGGGATTATTCACAAATAAAATCCCTAGGGAGTTACTCTGACCATATAGATGGAAACGTTTGGAAAATCTTTAGTAGTTGCAATCTTTTGAGTAGAGACAGTACATAGAAAATCCAGCTCTTACAGAGCTACAGAAACTCTTCATACACCCCCTTCCCCTCCATATAGTTTATGCTCCTGATGGAGATATGAGCATTCAACTTTAATTCACTGTGACTGAGAGAAAGCCACAGGGTCTGTCTCTCTAGCAAAGAAGGGTGAGGATAAGGCGTATCCTAAATTGCAGATTTTCTTATGTACTGATCTTTGCAGTGCCAGTTACAGGGATGGTGAACTCAAAAAAAGCCCCAAGAAAACAATGCTCCCAAATCTCTAACCAGCTCCTGATTCTAGAAGGCCTGCTATTTCCAAGGAGACTTGCTCTTTTCAATAGTGGTCAAAAACAAAACTAAAAAACTCAGCATCATCTCCAGGTCTTCTCTAGAGCAATTAATGATGCTGATACCAGGCACTAACAGGTCTTCCAGTTGTATCAGCTTGCACCAAACCTCCACAAACAGCAGAAGCAGCACTGATACAGCAGCAGACAGTCTGATGCCACATCAGAAGAATGAGAAAATCAGTTTTTTGCTCTGGACATTGAGCGCTCTCCAGAGACCTTTGCTCTCTCCAAATGTAACTGTCCCCATAGAAGGTTCAGGTCACTCCTGAACAGCCTGGCAGCCTGTAAGAGAGTTTTCTGAGTTACCCTGGGCTCAAGGTTCCCTGTTGAAAATCCTGGCCAAGAGTCACACTGGTCAGAAAAGGAAGCAGGTTTTAACCACTTTTTCTTACTACTATTGCACAAGAGAACCTCCCCCCTCCACCCCAGTCTGCTGTGCCCATTCAACTTAACTTGTTGAAGAGGAGCCAAGGAGCACAACAAAAAGAAACTGGACTTCATTTGAGAGGCTATGACTCATTTACAAATGAAGTGTTGCATGTATTGTGGGAGTCAGGAAGGCCAGCATCGATTTCACAAGTGAAGAGTACATGCAACACCCCAGCACAGCTACACTAACTCAAGGAAGAGATGTGCAGAAAACAGTGGTTCTCACTTACTCCAAATAAAGTTTGGCTGTTGCACGGAAGTTTTATTGTAATGCAGAAGAGCATCAAGTAAGGGCACTGGAGTTTTTTTCTCCTTTGGTAAAGAGAAGGTGGTGAAAAAATACTTATGATGGAGATGGCTGGCACTTGAGAGTTTAACAACTTTGGTAAGCATTTTCTAACTCAAAAAAGCAACCAAAATTTGTCTCCTTCCCTCCTCTCCTCAGCTGCATGTCTAATGACATGGCTGCTTTGAGGATGAAAGACAGATCAGAAATTTTGTTCTTTGATGGAAACAGCAGTAAGTACTCCCATGGCACAGTATTTCCCTGAACAAAACCATTCCATTGAAATTTTCCCCCTAAAAGGTCTTTAAAAAGTCTGGATTTAAAAATAGTATATACAGCTAAATAAGAGCCAGAACATGGCAGAGAAGGAAAAAGAGAAGGGAGGATGGACATGGCATAAGCCTACACATTTTTCCCCCCATTCAGATACCAGCAGACCAACTTCTCTCTTGCTCCTCTCCTGCAAACTAAGCATATTTGGTGTAAGTGCAGTAAATTCTGGGAAGCTCCTGCAGGACCTTCAGAGGTTACACTGATTCTTTACCAGCACATCACAAGTTTCTGCTAAACCTGTAACTTCTCTCTCTGACCCCCTGTTGTGCAATGGTCCAGAGATACCACCATGCTGGCTGGCTGGATACCACCAGGGGCACATGAGAATTTATTTTTCTTTTTTTTGCTGTTTTGGACATACATCTGTCACTACTTAGATACTGTAACACAAAAACAGAGAACAATAATAGAACTGCACACAAAAGAGGAGAAAGATGGACTTGCAGTATCATCTAGCTGGTACAGAAGAGCAGACATGGTACCACCACAGACGTGGCCTGCAGGAGTTACATATGAGGCAGGACCTGGCAAACAGGTCCTTGCTCTGGAATCCTCAGGCAGAAGCAGTTTTGAATGAGATGTGAGACACATTCAGCCACAGCACTGACAGTCCACTGAACATAATGCTACAGCTAAGTTTGAGATGCCTGGAAAAGAAATTTACTTCACACCATCTTAGACCAGAAATACCTGTTTCAGCAGGAGGTACTGGTGGGCAAAATGAACATCTTCCTTGTGAGTATGCCACAGCACCAGATAAAAAATTTGATTTCACTTTGCATTTATCCTCATCTGCCTACTTGCACATTCATGTCTTCCTTCAGCAACAAGATCCAGTATTAGAGTCAGTTACAGCAACAAAAAAAGGTTATTCACTGAAAAAGACCAGAAGGTTCAGTCTGCCAACCACAACTCTCCTTTAGGAGAACCAGCATATTTCAGTGTGCTCAGGCCTGGGGTCACTCGTTGCAGAGATACTAAGCTTGGGAACAGCCTTCTGCTGCTGCAGGGCAGCCCTGCACAAGGAGCTTAACAGAACCAACAGGCACTTATCAGACAAAAAACCTTTTAATATCAAGTTTTTCCTTGCATGAACTTAGGTCCTTCTTAGTGTGGTCATTAAATACAGCACTCCATCCCAGTAACTTCAGGTCTCATCTTGTTAAATGAAAAAATTAAAACCAAACTATCTGCTCCATCAGATCTCTACTTCTTTTGGGCAAGTCACTGAGTCTGGCAACTCTGGCTATAAATTTGCTACAAAAGCATGCTAAGAATTTCTATAGAGGGAAACCTGCATAAGCAAAGGTGACTACATCAGTCTCTCATAGGCCTCATAGGAGTTAAGTTTCAGGGGAAGTCTCCTTTTCCTGCTTCTAGGAGCACAGAAGAGATACCCAGTGAGCAAAACCCAAATAAATCACACAAGCAGTACTCCAGCAAGCTGCCCAGACACAAGTGACTGACCATCCCAGAGTTCCACCACTGGAAGTCACTCTTGGATACTGACAGTGGCATCTCAGCAGTGGCCCTGCCTTCCCACGTCACACAGACTAATAACCTGACCTGGAAAACATGGCTCACAACACCTCTGGTCAGATGAGTCAGATGTGTGATTTATTCAGTGCCCAAGGCCAGTATCTCTGTGGTTTTCCCTTCTCATTTTTTATCTATCTTGCCAACTCTCCCCAATTCCAATCAATTTTAAATTAAATCAATATGGAATTACAAAACTGCATTCCCTCTCCTTTCACCCAAGTGTTTAACATGAGCAAAATTATACAGAAAAGGTAACACTGCAAGCAGGTATTACCCCACTATACAGGACTACGTTATCTTTCCTACTGTCATCAAAATCACCCTTTCATTCCACCTATAGCACACTGCTTGGAAAATTATTGGTAATAATCAGGGAAACAAGACACCTTCCTTTCCAGACAGAACCAGTATGTAACCACCACTCCTGTCCTTTTGCTTGTAAGCAATGTTTTCTTCCCCACCTGTCTTACAGTTTCTTTGTAGGTTGTAAAGTCTTTGATATGGGGACTAAAGCTGTGTGGGAATCCATGAAGTCTTTATCAGTTCTGACATGTTCCATCCATGCAAATAAATGAATACTGAATCAGGGGATGAGAGAGGGGAAGGAAAGTCCGTGTGCTTTAACATTTTGTTCCCCAGTTGACAACTCTACATATTGCTACATCCCTACAAAGGAAACTACATTTGGAAATTTGTGCAAAGAATTTGTCAGATCTATAGTGCCATAAGTTGTCTATAGTGCAAACAAAGATTGATGTATGTATTTAAAAACAAGATAAATATACCAAAGAGGCACCTTTGTGATGGCATTTGAATACCTAAATACGTAACACCAACAAAATCCCAGATGTTCTAATATAACCACTCAAATCCATGACTCTGAAGCTACAAAATTGGAAGCTCCTATATAACTTGGCTATATATTTCTTTCCCCTGAAAAAAATCCATTTGTCATACTACCACTATTAAAAAAAAAAACAAAAAAAACCAAAACAAAAAAAAACAAAAACAAAAACAAAAAAAAAAAAAAAAAAAAAACAAAAAAAAAAAAACAAAAAAAAAAACAAAAAAAAAAAACAACTATACCAACTCTTGGTAATACTTTAAATTAGAAAATCTTTCTCTATTCTGATTTCCTCCCACTACTTAAGCATCCTAGTAGCTGTAGTGTGTGTTATGCCACATTTGTAGGTCACAGATACTGCACATTTCCTGCCCAAGTGTCTTTAGTCAGCTGGCTAGTCCCTCCAAGGAAACAAAACAGCCCCCTATGCTGTAATCCTTTCCAAACTCCTGGGACACGATCAGCACTCACCTGTGCATGTTTCCATTGGTGGTGAAGGACTGTCCACATACTGAACATTTATAAGGCCTTTCACCTGAGTGCACCAGCATGTGGCGATCAAGGGAGCTCGCTGAGCTCAGAGACTTTCCACAGATGCTGCAGGAATGGTCTGTCCCTCCAGTGTCAGTGTTATGCTGGAGAAAGCAATGATTTTTTTACATTGAACGCCCCTTCTGAAGTGCCAGTAAAATATCAGCAAGAACTATAAACAAATTAAGCAGCTCTAAAGAGCCACTTGGCACAATACCTTATATGAAGGTGTGCCCTGTAGATACCTCTCCTCCCCAGCCCTCCTCCCTCAACTCCAGCCCCCCTCCTCCCCCTCATCTTTAACCCCTTAATACCCCAGCACAAGCAGCTGTTTCATACAGCCTGCAATGCAGCATTTCTGCTGGGTCTGCAGCAAAAGAGGATACAGAGGGACTCAGCAACAGCCCATCAGACAAATGGTACCTGGGGACACTTTAGGCTGTGCAGTGGTTTGGGGTTGTATGAGCGGCAAGGAAAGAGGATGGAATTATGAACTCCACAGCAGAAGACAGACACTTAAAAACAAATACTCTTTAAAGATATTAATTTTAAATTGACTGCCTAGTAAGACAACAAAACTAAACTGCTTCTGAGTGTACATGCAGACTTCTATGGCCATAAAAATGTATTACAAGGTCAAGTTATGGCCATTAGCTACTGTGCTATATGTACTACTCTTTCTTACTTGCATTCAGAGACTTGAAGATTTCTTCACATACAGAAAAAAAAAACCAAAACAAAAACACTACAAGAGTAAGAAAAAAATAATTAAGCAACAGTTAAAGTACAGGGGGAAAAGCTGAAGTAATAAGTATCTAGTGAAGCCAGTCATCAACCACACCTTAGCACCCAAAGCAGAACCTTCTGCTAGAGAAAAGGGCAAACCTCCTTATTAAGTATGCATATATTTCAGGAGGAGCAAGAACAGGCCTGTAGCTGACAAAAAAAGTGCATTATCCAGTTTAAAAAAAAAAAAAAAAAGGCTCCCAAAACTGTTATATACTGTGAAAGACTGAGAGGCTCCTCCACACTGAGTTGATTTAAAAATTATGTCTTCCTGCTTCTTAATTTGCATGACCAGTAAAAAGATCTGTACTCAAACAGGATAATAAAACAGGACTTAGGCCTCATGATGGAAGTGGTTTTCCGGATCCTTAGGATACCTTAAGCTATGCAGAACAGGACACACATCCTTGTTTGAGCCACTGGGTGGGGGATGGAATGCCAGGCAAGGGAGGAAAATTACCCACCTCAGGGTTAGGTTTGTGGAGTGTGCTTTTTTAAGAAAATGCAAGGGAAGGCTAAAATAAAAGCCAAACAATGGAAGCATTTCATTGGCTTGCACATGGAATTGTTTTTCACCACTGCAAAATGCAACCTGGCAAATGAAACACTCTTAATAAAAGTAAGAAATCAAGAGCTGGTACTCTGCATACCTGACGAATGTGCATAGTTAGCTGGTGCTGTGTAGTGCAAATCTTTTCACACAGAGGACAGGTATAGGAAGACTTCTCTTCTTTTGTTTCCTGGAGACAAGAGAACAAAACAATCAGAAGGAATACCAATGTAAAAGGACTAAAAAGCTGTCAGCGATGAGGGTGGATAAACATAATCCATCCCAAATACTGGTAACAGAATAACTTTATTTATACATTTATCATCAGATAGATCCCTCAAGCTAGTTTCAGAAACTTCTGAATTTATAAACAGGAGCCATTTCAACTATTAAAGAAGTACAGCAGCTGTTTTAACAACACACAGATACTCTGCAGTAGCAGTTTAGGACAGGAAGTGAAGGCAAGTTAATTGCAAGGAGCTCAAACTGCCAGGAGGAATTTAGCTGACCAGAAAGTAATTCCTGGAACATCGTCAGAATATATATGGGCAAACATCATTATTCTTCCCAAAGATTTTTAATAGCACAAGTTGTCAGAACTTCAGATTTTCCACCCCATCTTGACAGTAAAGCACTATCTTGGTGCCCTTTTGTAGGGGCCTATGTTCTGCTCCATGGCTGACTCAGAAGGAAGAGTGGCATTTACTGAATCATCAGCACCATTTCCTTTAGCATCCTGTGTTTCTGCTGGAAGCATCCCATCCAGGCACACCAGCCAGGCCCCACCCTTCTGAAGCTTGCAAGATCTGATGAGATCATAGGGAGAAAGAGGTGACAATGCCCGAGCCTACGTGACTCCAAAAGAACACATTATGAACCCTGCCATTCTCCACCCAGGTGAGAATCAGGAGTAACCATGGTCAAACCACGAGTACAAACAGTGAAGCCACCGGGAGAGCTCAACCTGATTTAAGTATGCCCTTGAGACACTGAGCAAAGCCACCACTCTTCCAGCCAGGGATGAAATGGCACTCTTGCAGGAACCAATGCTGTTTGCCTCAATTTGTCCACAAGGGTGGCTACTGGATGATGTAAAGGGCATTTTCACAACCTCACCAGGAAGGCAGGCATGGCTTATGCACCAACGCCTGCATATTAAAAGGAAGATGATTTGGCATTCAAAATTAAACCTCAGTTTTCCATTAGAATGATGCACACCTCCAGTGACAAGACAGTACAAAAACCATCTCTGCATGACCAATGGAAAAGTATAATTTTTATGCCAAGTGACATTTTCTACTGAAGTTCTTTGCTGGCTATCTTAAGTATCATTAGTAAAAGCTTGAAAACAAGCAAAAAGCAGAACACATTCTCAGCAGCTCTTTAGCTGCAAGTTTATGGGTATGAACCTGTCTATGCATCTCCTCTCCCCACACAACTCTCTTCTCCAAGTGATATTCTGAAGTCATCAACTCAGAAGCAACCATTTCCAAGTTGTCAGATACAAGCATTCACAAAGAATATTGAAAATGACTAACCCAAGTCTCTGTGACAAATCCTCTGGCACATTAGGATGATGCTGACACACTGTTAGAGATAGTTCTTTTTTATGTCTCAATAAAGCAATATGCCCTTCTGCATGATTTGTGGAACCATTCAAGAGAGTATCTATATTACCTTTTGTTTTCAAAAACATGGCCATAATAATTTTGCAATAACTTCAGTGACCTGTAGACATGGATGAAGTGCTGTTTTCTGATTCTGTCTGAAGAAAATAAGTCTTGAGACTTTGTTTCTAAAATGAAAGGATTAGGTTCTCCCACTTCTCCCCAGTCTTTTGCTTGTACAT